>NC_135234.1:308423751-308724585 GCF_051348905.1 Ranitomeya variabilis | reverse complement strand
GAGATTTTTAGCACAAAATTTGGCCAAATGTTGTGAGCCCATTCACCAAACATCAAGGTAATCTCAGATCGAATGGGTAACTAACCTGTCTGCCTAGTGTGAACACTTACCTATGGCTAATAAAATGGTAAAGCCTGTATTTATAGAGGAGGTTAGAACCAACTGTGTTTGGATGTAATTAAAATCACAGCATGGTGAAGGGCTTTTTCTGACTTGAACGCCCTGCCCTTCACCATGCTGTGATTTTAATTACACTTCCATGCCGGTCAACATTGTAATCAGAAGCCTTTCTGTGCATGTTCCTGCTGCTAGACAACTCCCAGCTAAGTTGGACTTTAGTCCTCGTTTGTTTTTGCATTTTGTTCCAGTTCACAGCTGTAGTTTCGTTTCTGTGTCTGGAAAGCTCTTGTGATCTGAAATTGCCACTCTGATGTTATGAGTTAATACTAGAGTCTTAAAGTAATTTCAGGATGGTGTTTTGATAGGGTTTTCAGCTGACCATGAAAGTGCCCTTTCTGTCTTCCTGCTATCTAGTAAGCGGACCTCAATTTTGCTAAACCTATTTTCATACTACGTTTGTCATTTTCATCTAAGATCACCGCCAATATATGTGGGGGCCTCTGTCTGCCTTTCGGGGAAATTTCTCTAGAGGTGAGCCAGGACTATATTTTCCTCTGCCAGGATTAGTTAGTCCTCCGGCCGGCGCTGGGCGTCTAGGGATAAAACGCAGGCAACGCTACCCGGCTACTGTTAGTTGTGCGGCAGGTTTAGTTCATGGTCAGTTTAGTTTCCATCCTTCCAAGAGCTAGTTCTTATGTTTGCTGGGCTATGTTCTCTTGCCGTTGAGAACCATAACAATTTAGTATAAGGTGAATGCGTATTGTCAGTCTACTTTGATTAGCATTCTTTATGGGCCAAATACAGCGATTTTTTAATGATTGGAATGCGGCAATTTCAGCAGCCCTTGTTGTTCATTAAGCATTACTGACTAGTAGTCATTACATTATTATATACATTACTATAATTATAGTGCAAAGGACACTAAGAATTTTTTCATTCTATAAAATTGTGTTGTATTCAATTGTGTCTAAGGAGATATTCTCTTAGCATGCTTGACTATTAGGTTAATGAACTAAAAAATATTTATATGCTCTCCTGCTAGCTTCTAGAATTTTTCTACTCCTATCTGCCACAATAACTAAATTTTACGTTGATGAGGCATTGTTTTATCTTGTGTGTTTTTATGTATTATGTACATCAATAAAGTTATAATGTTTTATTCAAAAAAATTTATAACACTTCTTGATTCAGTGTGCAGTCCAATAATTGCCCTTTGGATCGGTATGTTGAATATATATATTATAGTCTAGAGATGTTTATATAGTATGGTGCTATGTATATAGTGTAGAATTCACACTATATATACACTGCCACATCTCTACACTATATAATATTTACACCGCTCTATATTCCTTAGCACGGTATATAATATGCAGCTGTGTATATAATAGAATGTAGTATACCGTAAATACTCCTGTATAAGCCGAGTTTTTCAGCATATTTTTTTTGTGCTGAAAACGCCCCCCTCGACTTATACATGAGTCATTGACTCAGAAAGATGGAGAGGGATCAGCGGGTCACAGAAGCAGTACCCGGTGGCTGCGGCTAAAGCCTGTGCCACTGCTAAAGAGAAATGAATATTCACTGCGCTGGCAGTGAATATTCATTTCCCTTACAGCATGCGCACAGCCGCCGGCTTCCAGCACACATCCTATTTACCTTCCTTGCGCGCCCTCGCTGCATCTCGTTCCTGCGCCAGCAGCTCTTCAGGCCGAGTGATCATGTATCCTCCACTCATTAAGGTAATGAGTATTCACCCCTCTGCATTCCAATTGGCATGGAGTAAATATTCATTACCTTAAAGAGCGGGGGACACGTGATCACCCAGCCACAGGAGCTGCTGGCACCGGAACGAGATGCTGCGAGGGCATGCAGGGAAGGTAAGTAGGATTTTTTTTTGTTTTTTTTATAGGAAACATGCATACATGAACAGGGATAAGGAGCCATGCATACAAGGACGGGGATAAGGAGTCATGCATACAAGGACGAGGATAAGGAGCCATGCATACAAGGATGGTGATAAGGAGCCATGCATACAAGGATGGGAATAAAGAGCCATGCAGACAAGGATGGGGATAAGGAGCCATGCAGACAAGGATGGGGATAAGGAGCCATGCAGACAAGAATGGGGATAAGGAGCCATGCAGACAAGGACGGGGATAAGGAGCCATGCAGACAAGGACGGGGATAAGGAGCCATGCAGACAAGGACGGGGATAAGGAGCCATGCAGACAAGGATGGGGATAAGGAGCCATGCAGACAAGGATGGGGATAAGGAACCATGCAGACAAGGATGGGGATAAGGAGCCATGCATACAAGGATGGGGATAAGGAACCATGCAGACAAGGATGGGGATAAGGAACCATGCAGACAAGGATGGGGATAAGGAGCCATGCATACAAGGATGAGGATATGGAGCCATGCATACAAGGATGGGGCTAAGGATCCATGCACACAAGGACGGGGATAAGGAGCCATGCATTCAAGGATGGGGATATGGAGCCATGCATACAAGGTTGGGAATAAGGAGCCATGCATACAAGGACGGGGATAAGGAGCCATGCAGACAAGGATGGAGATAAGGAGCCATGCAGACAAGGATGGGGATAAGGAGCCATGGATTCAGGGATGAGGGAGCCTGATTAATTGTTAGAAAAGTAGCGTACTCTTTATTGGCCTGTGTGGCAATGTTTCGGATCCATAACTGAACATTTCTCTGATATGGAAGTGAAATGTTGCCACATGGGCTAATAAAGAGTATAACAAACATTGGTTCCATTTTCTTCCACAAAAGTGGTACAATTTTCTTCCCACTTGCTGTCCGTGTGCAGTCGTTTTTTTTCTCAGCAGATGTTGCAGTCCAATACATGGCGAGTCAGACCATTGAGGAGATGGAGAAATGAATTTCTCCGTCTCCTCCACACCTGTGCTGCGATGGCATTGGAGCACTGACACTTGGCTCACGCTCGCAGCAGAGCAAGAGCCGGGTATCGTTAGATCACATCCGATTCCATATGCTAGTGTGATTCCACCCTAATGAGTACCTGTATTAAGCCCACGTTCACACGGTCAGTATTTGTTCAGTATTTTAATCAGTATTTGTAAGCCAAAACCAGGAGTGGGACAATCCAGAGGAAAAGTATAATAGAAACATATGCACCAGTTCTGTATTTATCACCCACTCCTGGTTTTGGCTTACAAATACTCTTGTAAAATACTGACCAAATACTGAAAGTGTGAACATGGCCTTTTCTGTATATATACACTGCATAGTACCACTCCACCTGTCCTGTATATATACACCGCACAGTACCACTCCACCTGTATATATACACTGCACAGTACCACTCCTCCTGTATATATACACTGCACAGTACCACTCCACCTGTATATATACACTGCACAGTACCACTTCTTCTGTCCTGTATATATACACTGCACAGTACCACTTCTTCTGTCCTGTATATATACACTGCACAGTACCACTTCTTCTGTCCTGTATATATACACTGCACAGTACCACTTCTCCTGTCCTGTATATATACACTGCACAGTACCACTTCTCTTGTCCTGTATATATACACTGCACAGTACCACTTCTCCTGTCCTGTATATATACACTGCACAGTACCACTCCTCCTGTCCTGTATATATACACCGCACAGTACCACTCCTCCTGTCCTGTATATATACACCGCACAGTACCACTTCTCCTGTCCTGTATATATACACCGCACAGTACCACTCCTCCTGTCCTGTATATATACACCGCACAGTACCACTCCTCCTGTCCTGTATATATATACACTGCACAGTACCACTCCTCCTGTCCTATATATATATATATATATATATATATATATATATACACTGCACAGTACCACTTCTCCTGTCCTGTATATATACACTGCACAGTACCACTTCTCCTGTCCTGTATATATATATATACACTGCACAGTACCACTCCTCCTGTCCTGTATATATACACTGCACAGTACCACTCCTCTTGTCCTGTATATATACACTGCACAGTACCACTCCTCCTGTCCTGTATGTATATATATATATATATATATATATATATATATATATATATATATATATATATATATATATATATATATACACTGCACAGTACCACTTCTCCTGTCCTGTATATATATACACTGCACAGTACCACTCCTCTTGTCCTGTATATATACACTGCACAGTACCACTCCTCCTCTTCTATTGTCAGAGAGGTGACATTGGACTTTGGGAAGGTCAATACTTGTTTATTACTTTCAGGGTTTTTTTATGGGAAAGTAAAAAAAAAATATTGGAAAACCCATTTAAATGGATATGGGTTTGTTTGGCAGGCAGGTCTGCTTTTTTGTCCCAGCCCAGCCCTGTGTGTGTCTCTTTATACAGTGGAACTGTGCGTGTTTGGTGTGTGTTGATTTTTATATACCGTATTTTTCCGACCATAAGACGCACTTTTTTCCCTCCAAATTTGGGAGGAAAGTGTGGGTGCGTCTTATGGTACGGATGTAGCATGTGGGGAGGAGGGCAGCAGTGAGTGGGATCGCACTGTTATCCCACTTCAGGATGTCCCCGCTGCCCGGAATCAGCGGTGGGAAAACCAGTGGTCCCGATAATTAAGTGCAGTGAATATTCATTAGCTGCTGAGCGGTGAGCCGGAGCAGCAAATGAATACTGCACTTAAGCAGGGACACGCATGGCTTCCTCAGTGCTGATTGCTGCAGCAGCTAGGGAGATCTGTGTGTCCTGGGGAGGAGGCAGCAGCAGGGGCCAGGGCAGAGGAGATCGCTGTATACCTGCCTGCCATGCCTGGATGCCGAGTGCTGTGCACAAACAGGACCTGTGTGATGTCAGGAGTGGGTGGGCTGGAGCATCACATGGCAGCTCAGAGCCCTCCCTCTTCTTGACATCATCACAGGTCCTTCAGGCTCTCCACTAGAATCTGCAGGCTTCCTCAAAACCTGTGGTGTGGAAAGGCAACAAGAGGAGGGCTCTGTGTAAAGTCATGGGATGCTTTTACCTCACCACTGTGGCTGGCTGCCACAATTAAGAGGTTAGTCTTTACAAAACACAATAAAGCATTCTGCCACTCCTGTGGTGAACTATAACTCCCAGCATGTCATAGGATCTGCAGGACATGCTGGGAGTTATAGTTCTCCCATGGGATTTTAAAGCAGCACTCCAGTGCTATTTTGCAGTGCTGGAGTGGTGCTTTCACTATAAGCCCTGTGCCCCCATTATTATACTCACCCTCCAGCATCTTCATATAGTACTTTACAGACACCACACTGGTCTTGCAGCTTCCAACATAATAACATACTATTATATGTAATAACACCACATATAATAGTATGTTATTTATGTTATTAAATATGTTACCACATTTTTTTGCTTCAAATATTTTTATGTTATTTATGTTATTAAATATGTTACCACATTTTTTTGCTTCAAATATTTTTTTTCCCTATTTTCCACCTCTAAAACCTGGGTGCACCTTATAGTCCGGTGCGTCTTATAGTCCGAAAAATACGGTATATAAAAAAAAAGGAAAAGCAGCACAAAATAATTGAAAAAAGTGGACTTTAATGCCTGAACGGCGTGGCAACGTTTCGGATGTGTTATCCTTTGTCAAGCAATGAATACAAGGGTGAGACCACATTTTATATCCAACACATACATATCTCATTAGAAAATCATTAAATATAAAGTCAATAGTATTAAACAGTGTTATTGTGCATCATCAGTGTAACAGTGCAATTGTGCAAGTTACTCAGCCCATCAAACCACAGCTATTGACGGGTATTATGAATAACATACTGCGTGAAAATAATTAAAAATAGCTTAATAGCCAATTGTTATTAAAAACAAATCAGGTGTCCTTACTAACGATATTATAATCTGAGTACACTTACATACATACACAGCTCAGTAATGGCAGCCATGATCACGGCGTTCCCACGTGTCTACTGCACATGTCCGTGACATCACAGTCAGGGACCCACAATGCTCTGCCCTGCAGCTGCTCAGAGCCTTCCAAGGACCATGGCGCCATGTTAGCTAGGGGCGTCTTTGCCCACACAGGGACAGGACCACATAACTATTGCAATAGCAATATAAAAAATACAATAGCGATCCTAGTAACCCCGAACTCTGCATTACTCAGGAATTATTGTACAGAATATGAACCCGGTCCGGCGTAATTGCAAATAAAAAGGGTCTCCAAATAAAAAATAATTTCTAGTCAACACTAGTTCCAACAGCTGTATTACAAAACCCCTGGCCTCACTAGAATAGTGGGTAGTTAGTAACTTTTTATTCACTGCGGCGAGCCCCCGAGCGTGGTCAATCGAGGTATATAGCGAAGTGACATTAAACGATGCCAAAATCATTTCGCCAAACACCTCAATCCCACTTATTTTTTCTAAAAAATCAGTGGTGTCTCTAACAAATGATTCCGCGCAACCAGCAATTGGGTTAAGGATTTTATCCAGAAAAATCCCAATATTTGAAAAAATAGAGCCGCATCCTGACACTATTGGTCTACCCGGGGGGTGCACGAGAGATTTCTGGATCTTTGGTAGCGTGTATATTACCGGTGTCACTGGAAATGTATTGGTCAGAAAATCATATAAATCCTGATTAATAATTTGTTTATGTACAGCATTCTCTAAGATTGTCTTAATTTCTCTTGCTACATCAAACTTAGGATCATGAGACAATCTCTCGTACACCCCCGGGTCCTCCAATTGTCCCTTAAAGGTAAGGTACCGCGTTTGTAGATCATTAATAAATCACTGTAATGTAGCATAACATGCTGCTATAACCAAGTTTTAAATGCATGTGAAACAGATTTCGTGTGTTATATGAGTTTAAAGAAGGAACTGGGGGCTGACATCTTGGTTTCACAGCAGTTCACGACACTAACAGTGTTATTTTATATCACCCCATGGACATAGGAGATAATAGACCGGCGCGGACCCTATCTATAACATTGTAGCTGCTTTAGAAGTGAGCTGGGCACGCCTCTGTGGGCTGCACAACTCACTGCTGTAGGTGTGACTAGCAGCCATTTTATTATAGCCCAGTGCTATCTGCCCAGCTCCACTTACTCTCTATCACAGGAGAAATGTGCACTGCTCCTCTGTACTCCAGGCACTGGGCAGACATCCTCTGCCCCTCACAAGCTGCAATGTGTGCTTCTCCTGCTGTGTCTCTGCCTCCCTCCTCACACACAGACCCTGTGATCTCTGGTAAGCTGCATTCCCAGCCTGCAGAGAGAGGTGACACCTGACACCTCTCTCTGCCATACAATGTATCTCTCCCCTCCCTCCACAATGCCTGGCCATTCACTGCAGACCTGGAGCTCCTTCTTATCTTACTGAGGGATGAGTCACAGACAGCTCTGCACAGACAATGCTGCTCCATACACACCACATAAACTAACTGTGCTTCTGATGCAGTAACTGCTGGTGATAGCAGATCACAGGGCAGTCACACACAAAATGGCTCTGCCCTGTGATGCTGCTCTTCATTCTGCCCCAGGGATATTAGACCACCCAAAAGGGGAGGGAAATGCTGATGTCAGCAGTTACTGCCGCAATTTTCCAGCTAACAGTAAAGCTGGTAAGTCTTACTATAGCTGCTTGAGGTCTAAAACGGAAAATGCTCCCCCTAGTGGTCAGTATATATATTTGTAAGAAAATATATAATATTTTTCATATAGAAATGTTTGCAAACAGTGCAAACATTGCATTAATACATTTTATTTACTATTTTAAGCTTAATTTCACAAAAAAAACAAACTACAAAAAAACTGGTGGCACCTTCCCTTTAATTTCCTCAATATATTCAGTTCTATCTAAGACAACCACTGCACCTCCCTTGTCTGCCTTTTTTATAATTATTTCCTCATTTTGTGCCAGCTCACGTAAGGCTTCCATTTCCCCCACTGTCATATTAGGATGCTCAAATCTTTTTGGACACCCATTTTTCAACTTCTCAATATCATCGCTCACAGCAGATACAAATGCTTCTATAACTGGAGAATTAACTAAAGGAATAAAGTTACTCCTTTTCCTAAGGGATACCTGTTTTAAATTAAATTCACTAGCAGACACCTTTTCTATACCCGGATTATGGCAAAACCAATCCCTTAGCTTAATCAACCTAAAGAAGTTCTGCAAGTCAAGGCTTAATTGGAACCAGTTCACATGGGTACTAAGTCCAAATGATAAACCCTTATTCAGGGCCGATACCTGACATTCAGTAAGAGTTTTTTTAGAAATATTCACAATCAAACCTGATCCTTGCTCCTGACCCTGGTATTGTCGACGGGGTAGTCTTCTGAGGTAAAAACCCACACCCCACCTCTTTTCCCCACCGTGACCCCCAACCATCATTCCCATATTGAATAAAAACATGACCACATTTATTCTTTGGAATGATATAGGCCACAGTAGCCTTTTTTATTAAACAAACAATAAATACATTAATACAAAGCAATAATCACATTTTAAAGGCTAGAAGGAGTCCACGGAGCCCCAAGAATCTGGTGATTGACAACCAATACCGTGAACGTACATAATATCAAATTTACTCCCAGCCGATCAAAACCCTGGCTCGGGAGCACCAAAAACCCAAACAAGGGTTCCCTGTTCACGGTAAAAAATCCCAGGATATCCGGCCACCCCTGCCGGAACTCCCCCACCACCATTCACCAGATTCAAAAGACACCAAAACCAAAAACAGAGGAGCCATAAGCCAAAATGGATCCCCAAACCAATTTTTACCAACTCCTAGGACTCCCCCCAGCCGCCACAACGAGAGCCCTTTGACACCTCAAAGGCCCGAGACCCCACCACTCCGAAAAAATATGGCCCGTTCAATGCCCTCCTGAATAGCGAGGGCCCAAAAGTCCATACCCACCGCATTCAAATGGACCCCATCGGCCAACCAAAAAACCCCCTCCCCTTTTTCCAGCTCGAAATGCCGAACCGCAACACCTCCATTCCTGGCCACAAAACCGGACACTGCCCGATTAACCTTTATCCGGGCTTTATTCAACTTGTCCAAAGACCTCATGTTCCTCCACCGCTTGCGCGGCACAATATCAGACCAAATAATGGTCAAACCTGGGTACAATACCCACAAACGCAGACAGTCCTGCTTAATGTCCTTTATCAACTCTCTAAACGGTCGTGCACCCAAATCATTACCCCCAACATGTAATACTAAAATATCTGGAGCCCTGTCCAGCTGGACACTATCATTAATTTCCTTTAAAACCCTATGCCAGACCAACCCCCTAAAACCCAACCAACGGATTACCGCAACTTCACGACCAAAACCCAGTTGCCGCCCATCAGTCCGCACGTCGGCACGCCGCGCTCCCCAATGGACGTATGAATGGCCAAAAATCCACACCAACAACGGCGAGGTGCCTGAAAAACACAAAGCGAAAATCAAAATACACGACCAAAAACAACGGCCATACAGCCCCCGCCTTCAAAACCCATCTCCAATTACGCGCGCACATAGCTACGATATCTATCAGAGCGCCACCTACCAATGCGCTGAATTACAGGAACCCCCAGACCCCCTAACGCCGCTTCCGTCGCCGCCCCAATCCTGAAAGAATGAGGAGCGAAACCACCAACCTCCAGTCCCAGCAACCCAATTGCTTTTCTAAAAATCGCCGTAAACTGATACCGGGACAACAAGGAACCGTCCCTATGGCACAGCAACGACCGATCACGACTAGGCCGCAATTCCCAAAAATTTGCTAGACAGGTAACCGGGCACATAATCGACCCCGAAACGGCACCTAACACAACCCTACTGCCCTTACCGTCCTGATCAGACTTAGACCGCCGCAACCACAACTCGACCTTCCCAGCCGATAAAAACACGTCGCGAGCCAACAAACCTCCCATAATATTCTTACTAGGTGAAACCAACTCGCCCACCCGAAATGCCCCAAAAAAGGCTAAAGAAAAAGCTAGCCGAAATAAGCGCAATTCAAAACAAGACAAACAGACCGAAGGCAAAACCCCGCCCAAACTTTCCAACATGCTGAAAGACACGGGACGCCTGGAATCCATGCGCCGCGGCCGCCGCCGAAAACCCTTCACCGCTTGTTTTACCAGAAAAACCTTAGTTAAATCCGACTGACCACGGAATTTAAAACCAAATGCCAGACCAGACATAACACGTGACACCTTAGCAGGGGACCAACCCTCTGCCGCTCCACGACTCAACCAGGACAACAACACCCCCGTTTTCTCCTGCTCGCTTAACCCTCCACCAACAAGCCTCAACAACTCCACCCATTCCAGCCAAACAGCCTGATACGCCTCCCACGTTCTGGGAGCCAACGACGACTTGATCAATGCCTCGGCGTCTCGAACACCACAAGCCAAAGTTCTGCAGGGCATTCCAACCCCAGGACCTCCGCATCTGGAACCAGAGACCGAAAACGTTCGAACTGTGAACGAGAGAGAGAATCAGCAATAGAATTTTGAGCCCCAGGAACATGTGTCGCAGTTATATGCGCGTTCAACTTCAAGCATGATAACACCAGCTGTCTCAACACACGCACCACAGGGGGCGATGAAGCCGACAAATTGTTTATCGCACAAACCACCCCCATGTTGTCACAATGAAAACGAACACGCCTGTTCCGAAAAACCTGCTGCCACAACTGCACCGCCACCAAGATAGGAAAAATTTCTAAGAGTGCGATATTCCGAACCAAACCAGCTGAAATCCACGATGCCGGCCACTGCGCAGAGCACCACTGCCCCTGAAAATACGCACCGAAGCCTGCCCCTCCGGCCGCATCAGTAAACAAATCCAACGACTCATTGTCCACCACTCCCTCCTGAAACAACGACCTGCCATTGTAGCTCTGCAAAAAACTACTCCAGACCATCAGATCATCCTTATGGTCAGCCGACAACCGCACAAAATGATGAGGAGCACGAACTCCAGCCGTAGCCATGGCCAATCGCCTCGAAAAAACTCTGCCCATAGGCATAACTCGACAAGCGAAATTCAGCTTTCCTAGGAGCGACTGCAACTCCCTCAACGACAACTTACGCAAGCGACAAGCCCGCAGCACCTCCTCACGCAAAGACACGACTTTGTCAATGGGCAACCTGAACTCCCACTGAACGGTATCAATCACAATACCAAGGAAAGACAAACACGTACACGGGCCCTCAGTTTTTCCCGGAGCCAACGGAACTCCAAAACGAAGCGCCACCAGCTCTATCGCTCTCAAAATTTTCTTGCAACAGTCAGACCCAGCCGGGCCGACGCACAAAAAGTCATCCAAATAGTGAATGACCGAATCACAACCCGAAACATCACGAACCACCCACTCCAAAAAGGAGCTAAACGCTTCAAACAACGCACAAGAAAGCGAACACCCCATGGGCAAACACCTATCCACAAAAAAGCGATCATCCCAAAAACAACCAAGCAGCCGAACGCTATCAGGATGAACCGGCAATAGACGAAAAGCGGATTCAATGTCTGTCTTAGCTAGTAGAGCCCCTCTTCCGGCTTTTTGAACCCATGCTACCGCCAAATCAAAAGACGCGTAAACCACCGAGCAAAGCCCGGGGTCAATCCCGTCATTAACCGACATACCTCTAGGATACGACAGATGCTGAATCAAGCGAAATTTTCCAACCTCTTTTTTAGGCACAACCCCCAAAGGGGAAACCACCAAATCCACAAAAGGCGGTGACTCAAACGGGCCCGCCATCCGACCCAAAGCAACCTTCTTCCGCAATTTTTCGGAAACCACATCAGCATGTAACAATGCCGACTTCAAATTCCTCCGAACGCAAGGAACCTCAAACGAAGGGGCCGGAATTACAAAACCTTTTTGAAAACCGGACAACAATAACACCGCCTTTTCCCTATCCGGATATCTATTTAGATAAGGGACCATCTTTTCCCACATCACCGGTGTCACCCCCATGGGTATTACCGCTTCCTGACTTCCCTCTACCTTTCTTAAAACATTTTGCCGCCCCGTGTGTGGAGCCGCTACAGTGGGAACACAAGTGTTTAAACTTGCAGTTGACCCCGAATCTACACTGGCCTTCGTTAAACTGCCAGCAAACACCCAGCTTTTGAGCCCCTGCCTGACTGGCGGGACCAGAGGATCCCGAGGAACCAGACTGAAAACCCTGGCCGGATCCTCCGGCCCCTCCTTGAAAGGGATGACCGAACTTGAACTGCGCCATCACCCGCAACCAAAGCCCAATATCTTTCTGATCCCAGCGAATTGCCGGGCGAACCGCTTTCCTTTGTCTGAACTGCTCATCATACCTGAGCCACGCCTGACCACCATAGACCCTATAAGCCTCATGAATAGAATCCAAGTAACAAAACAGACCTGAGCGACTCTCGGGCGCTTTCTCTTCAATCACACTGGCCAAAATGGCAAACGCCTGCAGCCAGTTAGCAAACGTCTGAGGAATTAAGCGCCACCGCCGCTTTTCCTCATCTTCCTTCTTACCCTCATCCCTCTTTTTCTTATCTAAATTAAATTTCTCTAACGGAAGCAACGAAAATATTTCAACATATTCGTCCTTCGCAATCTTTTCCTTAACTTCCTTTTTAAGATGCGCCCCTAAGGGGCCCTCAAAACAAACATAAACTTCGCCGTGAGCCCTATCGTCTAAATGCACCCTACACTCTTTCTCCTTTTCCGTCTGCACTGACACGGATATTGGTGCAGGCGCCACAACCGATGCAGCCACTGCCCCAAAAGCCCCCACCTGTGGGCTCAACCAAGCCCCTAAATGCCTCTGCGATGACATACTCTGCTCCAACCTGGATAACAAACCCTGCACGCTACCCAAAAGCTCACGAACCCCCACCGAACCCACATCGCCCGCCACC
Organism: Ranitomeya variabilis; assembly: GCF_051348905.1. Lineage (NCBI taxonomy): Eukaryota > Metazoa > Chordata > Amphibia > Anura > Dendrobatidae > Ranitomeya > Ranitomeya variabilis. Next base: position 308,711,525 of record NC_135234.1, on the reverse strand, counting down.
CCCTCAACAGAACCAACCCCCTGATTACTCATGAAAACGGGCGATGCTAAATTAGGAGTACACAGACCCGACACAGACATATACTCACCAGGCTGCAAGGGATCTGTAGTCCCCCCAGCCGAAGTGCTGGCATCCAGACGTCCCCGGGTCGCCACGTCCACAGACAATCCGCCGGAATCCAAACGATGTTGAAGTCCCAGGAGGTCTTCTAGGGTGCCCTGTCCAGGTACAGGCACGCCAGATGAAGGGGGGAAAATCCGACTTCCCGAGGAGAAAGGTGCCTGCGTGTCAGAGCTGGCAGCACACCCCCTCGCCTCCGCTCCAATGCCTGCCGCCATCACTCCATCGCCATCCTGCCGAACTGATGCAGGAAAGGTCCCCGCCACTGCAGACGGGGCCAGCCCGGTTCCATCCAGCCTCGGGCCGCCCGCCCCAATATCCGCTGCACGTCCCAGTGAAGCCGAGGCAGGCCGCGCGGCAGGAGCCTCACCGCTGCGGCCTCCCGTTCCAGCAGGCCCCGAACGCTGTCCGGCGCGCCGAAGCCCCGCCCCCGCTGCACTGCGAGGAGCAGGCCTATTAACCGCCGCTGAGCCCCGACCGGCAGGTGGATTCCTCCCAGGCCGGGACCGAGCGCTTGCAGATCTTACCGGCGCCCGGCCTGGAGGGTCCCGAGAGGGGCTCCTGCGCCTTCTGAGGGCTCGAGGACCGGAGTCTGGGGAAAGGCGCTCGGGGGGCCGCGTCCTCCGAGAACGCCGCTCCAGCGGCGCTGCAGCGCCGGACGGCCCTGCACCGTCCGACATGATGTGGGCCACCTGCGCCTGTAACCAGCCAGGGGGATGCGATGCTGCAGCCGCCCTGAGGGCCTCAAGAACCGCGTCCACGCCAGACATTACCGGTACGTCTGCTCGCGATCCCAAAAGTGCGGGAAGTGTCAAATCCCACCCCCCAACTCCCATAACCCCTCAGGCCTCATTAGCATAATACCTACCCCACTCCCCCCCATTGTCATGCAGGCCTTCGCCTACGCCGTGGGGGGAGGGGGTACGGCTAGCTCCGGCCATTTCTTTGTTGCCACTTGTTTTTCCGCTGGTGATTTGTATTTCCCTTTTTTCTCTTTTTTGCTGTCTCCGGTGTTTTTTTCCTCCCCTTTTCCTGTGTTCTTCAGCTTTTCTTTTGGGGAATCCAAACCTGAAAGTCATGATTAAATTGCAAAAAATTACTGTCATATGTGCAAACAAAATCTTTTTTGGGGAAAAAAACTTTTTTCCTCCAGTTTCCTGAGGTCTCTCTCTGCCAATTATAAATATTTCCTTCCCTATAGTCTTCCACATCGCGATTCCATTTCCTCCGTTTCACCTCTTCCAACTCAAGGCGCAACTTATCAAATTTAGTTTTCAGCAACTCTCTGAAACTAGTCCATTCATCTTCTCTCAGAAGGCTCTTAATCTCAGATTCCAGCACTGGTATATCCAAATCAACTTTTTTTAATTCTTGTTCTAGGTATTCAATATTTAGAAGGATAATGTCCAAACCATACTTATTTGAAATCATACTAAATCTTGCACAGAAGAGTGAGTCATTAGTCATTAAGATGGGGCGGATATTAGACCAAAGGCCTCTTGGGATTTTTTTAGCTTTATAATATTCACTCAAAGTAATGAGATGTAATTGCAATGTTGTGGATTTCTTTAAAGTATTTTCATATTTCAATTTAAGATCATGGAATGAGGGTGTACTAAGAAAGTTGGCATTTGTTTCCACCTCTCTAATAATTCTCTCTCCATCCTCACTAGTATATGCAAAAACGCCAGTTTCAGGCAAATTTTGTTCCATAGTCCACGTAATGGAATGCAAAAAAGCAAAAAAAGACAAAAAAACAAAATCACACACAGTAACAAAATCCAGCAATGGAAGATGCAAATTTCCACAGAAAAAATATGAAGTGAAAAAACTGGAACAGCATCAAATTACTACCTTACAAGGCATGCAGAGCTCTTCCGACCAGCAATCCAATGGTCAAAAAGTAATAAACTCAAAAAAAAGGAAAAGCAGCACAAAATAATTAAAAAAAGTGGACTTTAATGCCTGAACGGCGTGGCAACGTTTCGGATGTGTTATCCTTTGTCAAGCAATGAATACAAGGGTGAGACCACATTTTATATCCAACACATACATATCTCATTAGAAAATCATTAAATATAATAAAGTCAATAGTATTAAACAGTGTTAGGGCTGTCCCACACGTCCAGATAATTCCGGTACCAGAATAAATCGGTACCGGAGTTATCCGTGTCCGTGTGCCTGGGAACTCACGTAGGCCATACGTGCGGCACACGTGTGCCGCCCGTATGGTGAGTGGGTACCACACGGAGCGTGTGGTACCCACGCGTGTGGTACCCTGCATCGTGCTGAAGCCGCGATTCATATGTTCCCTGCAGCAGCGTTTGCTGCAGAGAAAATATGAATAACAGTGTTTAAAATAAAGATCTATGTGTCCGCCGCCCTCCCACCCCCTGTGCGCCCCCCCGCTGTTCTGAAAATACTTACCCGCCTCCCTCACTGCTTCCTGGTCTGGCCGCGGCTTCTAGTGTATATAATACAAGAGAACGGAGTAATAAAATCCCAAGACTCATGTTAAAAAATAGTATAAATTTTATTTAACCAATACTTACAACTTAAATAACAGTACAAAACAGGCACATAGCCAAAAATAAGGTGTGGAGGAAACCAATGGTATGCATGAGGAATAGGAGGGAAAAATCAAAAGTTAAACCCTGGGTTGCTGAAGAAGCATGTGCTGATCACACTATGGGTGTATGCCACAATCCCACAGTCCCAAGTAGCTCTATACAAAGTCCATTATATCATCAAGACTATTGTACTTAGAAATCCAATATCCCAATACCATATGTAAAGGCACAGTTGCTAACGTCAGTGAATCAGCTTACCCATAATGGTGGATAATTCCCTCCGGTTCCACAGGCGGCCCCCGGAGGGAATTATCCACCATTATGGGTAAGCTGATTCACTGACGTTAGCAACTGTGCCTTTACATATGGTATTGGGATATTGGATTTCTAAGTACAATAGTCTTGATGATATAATGGACTTTGTATAGAGCTACTTGGGACTGTGGGATTGTGGCATACACCCATAGTGTGATCAGCACATGCTTCTTCAGCAACCCAGGGTTTAACTTTTGATTTTTCCCTCCTATTCCTCATGCATACCATTGGTTTCCTCCACACCTTATTTTTGGCTATGTGCCTGTTTTGTACTGTTATTTAAGTTGTAAGTATTGGTTAAATAAAATTTATACTATTTTTTAACATGAGTCTTGGGATTTTATTACTCCGTTCTCTTGTATTATATATATGTGGGAGTTTCCTGAATGGTCCTATAGATTTGGACAGCATTACTGGAGGTGGTATACAATTAAACCCCTGGCCACAAAACTTTTGTAGGTTTTTTGAGTTTTTTGTTGAAAGGCTTCTAGTGTATGCGGTCACGTGGGGCCGATCATTTACAGTCATGAATATGTGGCTCCACCTCCCATAGGGGCGGAGCCGACTATTCATGATTGTAAATGAGCGGCCCCACGTGACCGCATACAGTAGGAGGCGCGGGGCAGAGAGGAAGGAGTGACAGCCAACGAGGGACCGGGTGAGTATTTTCAGGACAGCGGGGGGGCGCACAGGGGGTGGGAGGGCGGCGGACACATAGATCTTTATTTTAAACACTATTATTCATATTTTCTCTGCAGCAAACGCTGCTGCAGGGAACATATGAATCGCGGCTTCAGCACCATGTGGGGGGGACAGCGCTTACTGTAGCGCTGTCTCCTGCACGCACACGGACCCCAGACGGAGAACGTCCGTGTGAGGTCCGTGTTTTACACGGACCCATTGACTCTATTGGGTCCGTGTAATACGTGCGCTCCCACGAACATTGACATGTCTCCGTGTTTGGCACACGGAGACACGGTCCGCAAAAAATCAATGACATCTGAACAGATGCATTGATTTTTATGGGTCTACGGGTGTCAGTGTCTCCGGTACGTGAGGAAACTGTCACCTCACGTACCGGAGCCACTGACGTGTGAAACCGGCCTTATTGTGCATCATCAGTGTAACAGTGCAATTGTGCAAGTTACTCAGCCCATCAAACAGTCCATACACATATATGTTCAATCAGTCCATACACATATAAGTTCCCGAGTAGAGAAGACTATTCTTATATATATGACCGTGTATGGAGTAGTTTAATTTTGTACATAATTTTTTTTTTTATATATTTTTTATTTTTTATATATTTTTTATGTTTTTCATATTCTGTACAATAATTCCTGAGTAATGCAGAGTTCGGGGTTACTAGGATCGCTATTGTATTTTTTATATTGCTATTGCAATAGTTATGTGGTCCTGTCCTCCGTGTGGGCAAAGCCGCCCCTAGCTAACATGGCGCCATGGTCCTCGGAAGGCTCTAAGCTGCAGGGCAGAGCATTGTGGGTCCCTGACTGTGATGTCACGGACATGTGCAGTAGACAAGTGGGAACGCCGTGATCATGGCTGCCATTACTGAGCTGTGTATGTAAGTGTACTTGGATTATAATATCGTTAGTAAGGACACCTGATTTGTTTTTAATAACAATAGCTATTAAGCTATTTTTAATTATTTTCACGCAGTATGGTATTCATAATACCCGTCAATAGCTGTGGTTTGATGGGCTGAGTAACTTGCACAATTGCACTGTTACACTGATGATGCACAATAACACTGTTTAATACTATTGACTTTATTATATTTAATGATTTTCTAAAGAGATATGTATGTGTTGGATATAAAATGTGGTCTCACCCTTGTATTCATTGCTTGACAAAGGATAACACATCCGAAACGTTGCCACGCCGTTCAGGCATTAAAGTCCACTTTTTTTAAATTATTTTGTGCTGCTTTTCCTTTTTTTTTTGACCATTGGATTGCTGGTCGGAAGAGCTCTGCATGCCTTGTAAGGTACCGATTTGATGCTGTTCCAATTTTTTCACTATATATATATATATATATATATATATATATATATATATATATATATTTGCAAGCTTGCAGTAACAAGACCACCTGTTCCCGGCGCTGGCACCAGAAAATCCACACTGTGCTCATGATATGAGGATTCACACACAGTGTCTGTAGACATGTAGCTTAAGGCTACTTTCACACTAGTGTTTTTCTGCGGACGTCGAAAAGCGTCGTTTTGGCCAAAATACGGATCCTGCAAAATCTCCCGCAGGATGCATTTTTTCCCATAGACTTGTATTGGGGACGCATCGCGACGGATTGTCACGCGTTGTGTACGTTTTGCGATGGATGCATCAGAACTTGGGGATCCGTCGTCTGGAAAAAACGTTGATTGTAACGTTTTTTGTCTGCATCTGGAAAACGTGTCGCAACGCATCCTGCGGCAAGCGTCGTTGGCTAGATTGGAAGCCTATGAGTGCAGGATGCGTCGGGACACAACGTTTAACGGAATGCAGCGCTGCAATACGTTTTTTTACACTGAGCATGATCAGAAGCAGGATTTTGTTGCAAATTCACCAGACAACCCCAAATCTATATAAACCTGACCTCAGGGGCTTCAACCCCAAATGTGCCAGCAAGAACACAGAAGACAGCATCTGCCCAGCCTGCCAGCATCTGCCCAGCCAGCGTCCAGAGGCCTGCCAGCATCTAGCCCCAGCAAGATTGCCTAGTCAGCGTCCAGAGGCCTGCCAGCATCTGCCCAGCCTGCCAGCATCCAGAGGCCTGTCCAGCATCTGCCCAGCCTGCCAGCGTCCAGAGGCCTGCCTGCTACAGAACCTGAAGCAAAAGGTTTCCAGCCAGTGTGAGTATTTACTGCCATTTTTGCGTGCGTCTGTGTGCATGTGTGTGTGCGTGTGCATGTTTTTGTGTCTGTATATGACTTACTGAATACAGCCAGAGCTAAACCGGAATACAGCCAGAGGCCTGAAGGCATCCTGCACCAGCCATCGTCCTGCCAGAGTACAGCGCCAGCATGAGGCCTGCCATTGTGAAGCCAGTCAGCGTCCAGCTCCAGCCTGATTCCAGCCATTTTTGCGGTTGTCTGTGGGTGTCTGTGTGCGTCTTGTGTATTTGTCCTGCTGTGTGTTTTTGTGTGTGTATATGTGTGTGTTTGCGTACGGTTGTGTGCTTTTGTGTGTGCGTGGTTATGCCTGCACCTGTGTACTTGCGTGCATATGTCAGTGTGATTGTGGGTGCATGCGTCCGTGCACGTGCATGTTTTTTTAATAACTGTGATGTATTTACCAAGTTGAGTGGTCTGTGCAGCATGTGGTTTCAGTGTGTGAGCATGTGTATTGCGTGTGTTTTTTGTTTTTTCGCTACAAATTTATTTGGGGTTTGATTGTTGAAAACCTTTCCAGTAGATGTACTTGTATTTAAAATAAAGAGCATTTTAGCTCCTATTGTGATGTTAAATAAAAAAAAAAATTAATAAAAAGTTTATTAAAAATGTCCTTAGTATCATTTCACAAAGGTAAAAAGTGGTGTATGTACAAATGGCCACACATGAAAAACTGTTGGTTCTGTTTTTTTTTGTTAAGATTAAAGGTCATCTTTTTTTTTTTTTTTAAAGGGAAATAAAATTTGGTAAATAAAATTTGGTAAAGTTATTTTATAATGGATCTTTTAAAATCACATATGTGATCAATACATTTTGAACTAGTGTGTAGGCCTTTCAATTATACAAGAGGGTTATTTTTGGTGGGGGTAGGGGTAAATGGTTTTACAGCTTGCACATACTATTGCAGTAGTGAATCCAGCTGAAATACTGGTGTGACTTTGGTTTTTTTTTTTTTGGTGGTTTATCTCAAAACTTTCGCTGCCGGCCTGCATGAACATTGCTCTGATAATGTCATCAGGGTGGTTATTAAATCTTTTACGAGTGTGGGGGGTTGTTTCTAACTATATAAACTTGTCATACTTGCAGAGCCACAAGGGACCACTGCCGCATTCCAGACGCCGCCCGGACTAGGACCACTACCGCTTTTCTGATGTAAGTATTAAAGACCCTACAGCTTCAATTTCAATGTGTATAGTAGATTACAAGGGTGTTTTTACTTGCAGAGCCACAAGGGACCACTGCCGCATTCCAGACGCCGCCCGGACTAGGACCCAGGGACCAATGCCGCTTTCCAGATGCTGCCCGGACTAGGACCCAGGGACCACTGCCGCTTTTCTGATGTAAGTATTAAAGACCCTACAGCTTCAATTTCAATGTGTATAGTAGATTACAAGGGTGTTTATACTTGCAGAACGACAAGGGTCCACTGCCGCATTCCAGACGCCACCCGGACTAGGACCCAGGGACCACTGCTGCTTTCCAGACGCCACCCGGACTAGGACCCAGGGACCACTGCCGCTTTTCTGATGTAAGTATTAAAGACCCTACAGCTTCAATTTCAATGTGTATAGTAGATTACAAGGGTGTTTATACTTGCAGAGCCACAAGGGACCACAGTCGCATTCCAGACGCCGCCCGGACTAGGACCCAGGGACCACTGCCGCTTTGCTGATGTAAGTATTAAATACCCTACAGCTTCAATTTCAATGTGTATAGTAGATTAAAAGGGTGTTTTTACTTGCAGAGCCACAAGGGACCACTGCCGCATTCCAGACGCCGCCCGGATTAGGACCCAGGGACCACTGCCGCTTTCCAGATGCTGCCCGGACCAGGACCCAGGGACCACTGCCGCTTTTCTGATGTAAGTATTAAAGACCCTACAGCTTCAATTTCAATGTGTATAGTAGATTACAAGGGTGTTTATACTTGCAGAGCCACAAGGGACCACTGCCGCATTCCAGACGCCGCCCGGACTAGGACCCAGGGACCACTGCCGCTTTGCTGATGTAAGTATTAAAGACCCTACAGCTTCAATTTCAATGTGTATAGTAGATTACAAGGGTTTTTATACTTCCAGAGCCACAAGGGACCACAGCTGGCAGACCGTCAAAAAATATCAATGTCTTCTTCTGAGAGCCCTTCTCCAACGCGACAGCGAGTTGCGGTAATTTTCCATTTTTACTGTTTTTGGTGCTATACTTAAAATGTTGTTAAATCACTAAATTCATTAATGTTTTCACAGGAAGCTGAAGCAGCCAAGGGACTCTCAGAAGGAGACGAGAGGGGTGGAGAAAGACAAGGAGCGGGCGCACAGAGTGTAAGTTTTGCCGAAACAGCTTCACACATCACCGAACACCCAACACATACAAAACACTTCATCATACATCACGGTACACATACAACATATGGCTAGCTAACAATATATATTTTTTTTTTTTTCCAATCTGCTGCACATCAAGATCCTCCCAGCCGCTCCCGGAGCCAACGTAATCGCGGTCGCCGAGGGGTGAGTTTCCCTTTTTCTTTTTTTTTTTTTCCCTCTATTGATAATTATATGTTTCTGTGTATAAGGGTATGTGTCCATGTTCAGGTTTGCTTCAGGCTTTGGTCAGGATTTTATGCAGGTAAAATCCTGACCAAAAATGCACCTGAGATCACTGGCAGGTCACCTGCGGTGTTCCTGCGTGTTTTGCTCATTGTAGCAACATGCTGTGTTCTAAAAAAACGCACCACATGTGCGTTTTTGCAGGAAAAACGCATGCGTTTTTTAATGCACAGTGGAGACAGGATTTCATTAAATCCCCTCCACTATGCTATAACATCTGGATGCTGCATTTTTGACGCTGCGGCTCAACGCTGCGTCAAAAACGCAGCGTTTCCTGAACGTGGACACATACCCTTAATGTGTTTTTTTTCCACAATATCAACAGCGTGCTCCCAACTCGGACAGGGATGACATCATCGGGATAGATGTTGACCATCTGATCGAGGAGGCCCGCGAGCGGGAGCCGCTCTGGCATATGGGTGTCCGCAGGCATGCAGATACGTTTGTGACCCGTTGGCTCTGGGAGGAAGTATGCCGGAAAGTTTTGCCGGGGTGGGAGGACCTCGATCCAAGGCAGCAGACTCAAGAATGTAAGTATTCACTTTTCAGTTATGTTTTGAACTTAATGGAATGTATTTTAATTAACACTTGCTTTTATTCTTGTCTTTACAGGTGAAAGGCTTAGGAAGCGGTGGCGGTCACTCAGGGATCGCTTCAAGAGGGAATTTAACGAGGAGATGCAGGCCCCGAGTGACTCAGCACGAAGAAGAAGGACTCCATATAAATATGGCCGGGCCCTGTCCTTCCTCCGTGAAAGTATGCTGCAAAGAGTGTAAGTATTCAACAGCCCATTGAATGACCAATTGTACCTAACTTGTTTGGTTTCAGTCAGGGCTTTTCCCCTATTAATATATTAATTTTTTTTTTATCTATTTCACAGCACCTTCTCCAGCCATCAGGCACCTGCATCTACCTTGGCCCCCTCTGGAGCGATCTCTCAGGAGTCCGCCACCGAGGGCCACATTGGTAGACCCCACCCCTCTGACCCCTTGTCTGGCCCTTCCAGTACCTCTGCCCCATCCACTTCCGCCGCCGCCAGCAGTGAAGCAGCATCGCAGCCCTCGTTACTTGAATCTGCTGGTCAAGACGTAGCGTTCCCTTTATCCCACCCTTCTGATCCTGCTACCTCTAGACCACCAATAGGTTCGTGGCGGCAGCGACAGAGGGGTCAGGAAAGGAGCTATGCTCCTGAGTTCTTGCATCTGAATGCATCCTTCCAAAGCTCTTTCAAAATTTTGGGAGAGCAAGTGACTGCTGGTTTCAACATGGTGCAAGCACGCATCAGTGAAAACAGCAGTCGCTTGGATAGGATGCATTCAGATGCAAGTCAAGCTCCAAGCAACCTTTTTTTCCAACCAATGCTGAGGAGCATGGAAAAGCTTTCTCTTGACCAGCAGATGCAGGTAATGCACGACTGCCATGCTGCTCTACTGCGGGTTATGTCCCAAGGCCAAACTCCCACACCTCCCCACACAGCCACTACAACTTTCCCACCCCAGGCCCAATACCAAACAACACAGTCCCAATTCCCACCCCAGGCCCAATACCAAACAACACAGTCCCAATTCCAACCCCAGGCCCAATACCAAACAACACAGTCCCAATACCCAACCCAGTCCCAATTACCATCCCGTCCCCAAATCCCAGTGTCTTCCCCAATGTTTTCTTCCTTGTCAAGCTTTCCTTCCCCATTTAGTATACCACCTACCCCAACACCACCCTCCCCTGCTCAGCCTCCTGTTTTTTTCCCCCCCTTCCACAACACCCCGACCCAGTAGGCTTTACCCAACTATCGACGTGGTCCAACCTTCCAGCCCCTTCGCTAATATCTCCACCCAACACTATACCGATTTGTAATGTATGTGTGACACTGTAATGTTGAATTTTTATTAAAAAAAAGTTGACCAAAGAAAATATGAGAATCAAAAAAAATGGGTACCAAAAATACGGTTTACCAACTAAAAAAAATAACAAAAAATGTAGTGTTACCCCCCCAAAAAAATGCTAAATAAATCAAGCTTTAACAAAGAAAAGACTTACAACCTAAAAAAAGGTTGACCAAAAATGTATTTGTATAACAAACAAATTACTGCAAAAGGTTTTCAATGATTTAACGTTGTTATATGTTTAATAAAATTGTGTTTGGTTTGACAACAATTTGTTAGTGAACTGCCTTCATTTAATATGATAATGAATGTAAAATAAAAACACATCACATGTTAGAAAGGTATAACATTTGGTTTATTACCCAAAATATACCAAAGTTTTTGGAACTAATTATTACGTTGGTGTCAATAAAAAAACTTTGTACACACACAAACATTTATCACCAATAAATGAAATCAAATTTCACACAATGTTCTCTTGCCATGCCACCCTGCCCACAGGTGAAACAAAATACTCAGCAAAGTTGTCCCTCATTCTGGAAGCAGAACCGGCAGAACGTACAGAACTGCTGTGGTAATCCCACAGGGTGGTCTCCAAGTCCTCATCATCCACGGAAACAGGCTCCTTGGAAAGTACATAGTCATGTAGGACCACGCAGGCCTTCACAACCTCATCCACTGTTCGTATGTGCAGTGTTATGGCGGTGAGCAGCACGCGCCACTTTGCAGTGAGAATGCCAAATGCATACTCCACCACTCTTCTAGCTCTTGTTAAGCGGTAATTGAACACTTTTTTTGGTTCGGGTCAAGTCTCTGCTTGAATACGGTTTTAGGAGATGTGGGGACAACTGAAAGGCCTCATCACCCACACAGACATACAGCATCGCTGGTCCAGTTGTTCCCGGGAGTGGTCTGGCTGGTGGGAAATCATATATATCTCCATACAAACAACGGCCCATTGGTGAAGTTTTGAAGACTTGGGAGTCGTTGGACCGGCCATAGGCTCCAATGTCCACAGCCAGAAATTTGCAGTTGGCATCTGCAATGGCCATGAGTATGATAGAAAAGTACTTCTTATAGTTGTAGTACTCAGAGCCTGTTCCTGCCGGTTTTGCTATACGAATGTGTTTCCCATCTACTGCACCCATGCAATTTGGGAAATGGCACACTTTCTCAAACAGTTCTGCTCTCTGCAGCCAGATGTCCCTTGTTGGTTGTGGAATGTACTCCGTGTGCAAGGTATTCTATATAGCCAGGCAGGTAACTTTTACAATTCCGGAAATGGTGGATATTTCCAGGCGGAACTGGTAGTGTAGTGAGGTTAGGGATTCTCCTGTAGCCAAGAAGCTGTGAAAAACAAAAATAAAAATTTAAGTAAAAATTGCTAAGACACCAACATAACATTTTTAAGCAACTTACAAAAATATTTTTTAATTTTTTTTATTTAAGTTTCAAAAAATGTCACCGCATTTTGCCACCGCGTATTTTTTGGGCTGTTGTAGTGCACATTAAAAACTGCATTTTTACATCTCTGCATTCCTATTGCGGCAGGTGTTTTAAAAATTGGGAATGGCCCGAAACCATAAAAATATTAGCATGCTGCAGAAAATGCTACGCAGTGTTGTATCGCAGTATTTTGTGGAGCATGGTCACTGCTGATGTGGTTTTCCATAGGTTGAAATATGTTTACATGGCAATAAATACGAACAATGATGTAAAAAAAAAAAAAAAAAAAAAAATTAATAAAATTTAATTACCGCAGGGTCACCATCAGCCGCTCCGCCGGTGAAATGGAAAACCTCATGCGTGTGTCCTGCCTTTGGATGACATCCACAACTTGTTCCAGCAACAAATCAAAGTGCTCCTGCCTCATCCGAAGATAATTAAAAAATTTCTCCGGGTTCTGCCGCAACTCCATGTACAGAGTGGAATAGATGCCCCGGGTCATCCGCAGTGCATTAATAGGATGAATCCATAGTCTGCGACGTCGAGGGTGAAGCATCCTTCGTCTTTCTGCTGCCACCTCCTGCTCCCGAACCATGATATCCAGCCGATTGGTCTCAAAAATCACATCGGTAACCACCTTCGCAATGCTCACAAGTACTCCTTCCATCTTTTCCACTTTCTCTAAACCCTTTCAAAGATGGGCTGTAAAAACAGTCTGTATATAGTTTTCCCTATTTTCCAGTAGCCAATCACATAAAAGGAGACTCCCACTTTTAGGCATGGAAAACGGATCTGTCAAAAAAACGGATGAAACGGATGGAAAAAACAGAAAAAACGGATGCAACGGATCAAGTTTTTCCGACGGAACCGTGTAGCGAATCGATGACGGATCCGTCGAAATAATGGAAGCGTTGTATCCGTTTTCCAGGCCTTTTGATGCATCCGTCGATGCGTCGCGCCGACGCATTGTGACGGCCACCAGATGACGCTAGTGTGAAAGCAGCCTAAGATCCAAAAACCCCTTTAAGGATGGGTCGCTACTCATGGGCCACTGCTGTGTGCTTGCCCCCCAGGCTAAAATTTGCCAGCCAGCAATCTATCTATCTATCTGTGTGTAATGGAGTGTGGATTGGACAAATGTAAAAGAGGAGGTTGGACAGAAATGACATCACAAATCTTTTTGAAGATAGAGGAGGGAGGGGTTTGTGTGTGCTTTGGAGTGGGTGTGGTAGGGTCGGGCTTAGAGGCCAGGGCAATGCATCATGGAACTTGTAGTATTAGAGCACGGTAGAAAGGAAGTTGTCGACTAACCCCATGAGAGCTGGATCCAGCACTGAAGATGTGCTGCTACAGCATGATAAAAGGTAATATTGCTAAAATAAACACAGTGGATGTTTTCAGTGGCACACAATAGCAAGATTTATGAAAAAAAAAGTTATTGTAGTGGACAACTTCTTTAAATATTATTTTACTTTGGGTTTCCCAGTAGCAACAAAAGCACAAGAGGCAACAGAAATTTTCTCAGAGGCTGGAGTTAAATAGGTGCATGGCTGCAAATAAAATAATTTTCATTTCAATATTCATTAACCCCTTCACCACCTTGGGATTTTCTTTTTTTTGTTTCCGTTTTTTTGCTCCTCTTCCTCCCAGAACCATAACTTTTTATATTTTTCTGTCAATATGGCCATGTGAGGGCTTGTTTTTAGCCAGGATGAGATGTGCTTTTCAACTACACCATTTTTACCATAGATTGTACTGGAAAACAGAAAAAAATCCAAGTGCAGTGAAATTGCAAAAAAGTGCAATTCCACAATTTTTTTTTTTCCATGTTTACTAGATGCTAAAACTGACCGGACATTATGATTCACCGGGTCATTATGAGTTCGCAGATTCCAAACATGTATAGCTTCTTTTTTATTTAAGTGGTTAAAAATAATCCAAAATTAGTAACAAAAAAATGGTGCCACTTTTCAAGACCATTTTTCCGAGTGTCTCCATTTTTCATGATCTGGGCTGGGTGAGGGCTTATTTTTTGTGCACCAAGCTGACATTTTTATTGCTACCATTTCGGAGTAGATGCAATGTTTTAATCGCCTGCTATTACACTTATTGCAATGTGGCGCTGCCCATAAAATAATTCTGGTGTATTGATTTTTTTTCTCATTTCGTTGTTTTTCAATTGGATTAATTCTTTTATATTTTGATAGATCGGCCGTTTCTGAACGCAGTGATGCCAAACGTAATTTTTTTTTAAATTTTTTTCATTTGCTTCAATAGGAAGACTTGAAGCTGCAATCATCAGATCGCTTGTGCTACACTTTGCAGGGCTTCAGCTCATCTGCTATGAACGCTGGCCACTGGGAGTCACTCATAGCAGATCGGCAATGACAACCTAAGGGATCTCATGCAGAAGCTGGGTTGTCATGCCAACTTATCAGGGCCCTGAGATCATGTGACAGGGGTGTCGATGGGTGGAGCTAGTGATACTCTTGCGGCAGAGATTGACATTGGCATTTAACATGAAAAGACATCAACAAACTGGAGCAAGTTCAGAGAAGATCCACCAGTCCTATGAGGAACGGTTACAGGATCTGGAAATGTTTAGCTTGCAAAAAAGAAGACTGAGAGGAGACTTAATAGCTGTCTACAAATATCTCAAGGGCTGTCACATTGTAGAAGGATCATCTTTATTCTCATTTGCACAAGGAAAGACTAGTAGCAATGGGATGAAACTGAATGGGAGGAGACACAGATTAGACATGAGAAAAACTTTTTGACAGTTAGGGTGATCAATGAGTGGAACAGGCGGCCACGAGAGGTGGTGAGTTCTCCTCCAATGGAAGTCTTCAAACAGAGGCTGGACAGACATCTGTCTGGGACGATTTAGTGAATCCTGCTTTGAGCATGGGGTTGGACCAGATGACCCAGGAGGTCTTTTTCAACTCTACCATTCCATGATTTTATGTTATCGACTGTGGGTATATCGCAATTCCACCCGTGGCTCTTAGGGGCATATGACAGCTGGTCAGATCAGCTTTTATAATAATAATAATAATAATCTTTCATTTATATAGCACCAACATATTCCACAACACTTTACAGTTTTGCGCATATTATCATCGCTGTCCCCGATGGGGTTCACAATCTAAATTTTCTTTCACTATGTCTTTGGAAGGAAACCCACGCAAACACAGGGAGAACATACAAACTCCTTGCAAATGTTGTCCTTGGTGGGATTTGAACTCAGGACTCCAGCGCTGCAGTGTTAACCACCAAGCCACCGCGCTGCTCAGTGCCTGAAAACATGCAGGCTCAGAACAAGAGCCTGCATCAAAGGGGGGTTGACTATGATGTACCTATGCGTCCTAGGTAGTGAAGGGATTAAAAGAAAATAACAAAACTGTAGAATAACTTAGATGCAAATTAAAGCTATTGTATCCTTATAACTCAATACAGAGTGATAGAATAATCTGGAATGATGTGTGCAATTTTATATATACAGGGTGGGCCATTTATATCGATACACCTAAATAAAATGGGAATGGTTGGTGATATCAATGTCCTGTTTGTGGCACATTAGTATATGGGAGAGGGAAAACTTTTCAACTTTATTTTTTCCAATAGAAAGAGGGTCATGTGACACATCAAACTTATTGAGAATTTCACAAGAAAAACAATGGTCACCATGGTCACCACCTATCTTGAAAAGTATCCCCCCTCTCATATACTAATATGCCTCAAACAGGAAGTTAATATCACCATCAACCATTCCCATTTTATTTAGGTGTATCGATATAAATGGCCCACTCTGTATTTAAAAAAAAAAAAAAACTACAGAAAGGAGCTGACAGTGGCGCCTGCAGTGCACCATGATCGCATCCATATTATACATTTAATTATTCTTTTTGATGGTATCCATAAATTCCTAAAAAAGTTTAAGTCCTCTTTTTTATTGAAGAGGCAATTTGCATAAAATCAGTTTGAAAATGGCGCCAACCATGCCTGCGCAGTACAGCTATTGCTGATCTGATAACCGCTACTGCGCAGGTGCTGGAAGTGCCATTTTGTTAAACAAAATGCCTCCTTCAAGATGGCCAGAGGTATTGGCACCTTCAGACAACAAACAGGGAATTCTGGAGAGAGTATTCGCGTTGCGTGTAGCTAAGCAATGTTACTCGATGATGGTATAGTTTTTCTCACATGAAGAGAGTTTCCAGCTGAGAGAAAGAGAAGTGGGAATACTTCCCAACAGACAGGTTACCTCAGGGAATAATATATATTTTTTCCCTTTAGATCAAAATCTGGAAATGGTGCATCATTGCAGCCACCGTGTGCATGATCCTTTCAAGTTCCGTCACTACCCAAGAGATCTTCAGACCAAAAACCTAAAGACCAATCATGGAAAATTGGGCTTTTTGAAAAACCAAACAGAATCTTTCGATTTACTTGGTTCAGCTGATGAACACTAGCCATTTTTGTATGACAAAGACTACTACTGCTACCAATATATTAGAAACGTGTCTTGGTGGCAGTACCAACCCCTTTACAGTTATGGACAAAGCTGATAGGGGTATCTAGTCAGCATGAAGATATATAAGAAGAAGATGTGACTCAAAACGTCCCATACAATAGTAATTTTTGCTATACTTTGTGCATGCATTGCTTTTTGTTGTTGTATACAGTGTACACTTCCATTATTATCCTTATGGAAATCATCTACTAAAACAATCCCCTTAGGTCATGGTTAGTGTTGAGCATTCCGATACCGCAAGTATTGGGTATCGGCCGATACTTGCAGGTATCGGAATTCCGATACCGAGATCCGATACTTTTGTGGTATCGGGTATCGGTATCGAAACAACATTAATGTGTAAAATTAAGAATTAAAATAAAAAATATTGCTATACTCACCTCTCCGACGCAGCCTGGACCTCACCGAGGGAACCGGCAGCGTTCTTTGCTTAAAATGCGCGCTTTTACTTCCTTCCGTGACGTCACGGCTTGTGATTGATCGCGTGCCGCCCATGTGGCCGTGACGCGACCAATCACAGCAAGCCGTGACGCAATTTTCAGGTCCTCAATACCTAATTCTAGGCATTCAGGAATTTAAAATTACGTTCCGGCTTGTGATTGGTCGCGTCGCGGTCACATGGGCGACGCGACCAATCACAAGCCGTGACGTCACGGGAGGCAGGAGACATGCACATTTTTAAAATTACGTCACGGCTTGTGATTGGTTGCGTGCCGCCCATGTGACCGCGACGCGACCAATCACAGCAAGCTGTGACGTAATTTCAGGTCCTCAATGCAGAAATAGGCATCAGGACCTGAAATTACGTCACGGCTTGCTGTGATTGGTCGCGTCGCGGTCACATGGGCGGCACGCAACCAATCACAAGCCGTGACGTAATTTTAAAAATGCGCGCGTCTCCTGCCTCCTGTGACGTCACGGCTTGTGATTGGTCGCGTCGCCCATGTGACCGCAACGCGACCAATCACAAGCCGGAACGTAATTTTAAATTCCTGAATGCCTAGAATTAGGCATTGAGGACCTGAAAATTACGTCACGGCTTGCTGTGATTGGTCGCGTCGCGGCCACATGGGCGGCACGCGACCAATCACAAGCCGTGACGTCACGGAAGGAAGTAAAAGCGCGCATTTTAAGCAAAGAACGCTGCCGGTTCCCTCGGTAATTGCAACGCGGAAAAAATGGAGTTAATGTCCACTAATAATTTAAATATTCTCAAATAATTTATTATTTACAAAAAAATGTCAGAACAACATATTATTATTACTCACAATATAAGTTAAAACCAACTAGACAAGAGTGGCGATAGCACAGAAACACAGAAAACGGTGCAGCACTCGGGCTGATGCCAGATGTAAGTCAATTACAGGCAAAGTGCACATTCATATAATGGTAAGTACGGGGGGAGCCTAGAAACAAGTATGAGGTAACTGATAGAGCCCTGTACACTGACTCTTAATATGTCACAGCAGACCCATCATCCCGAACACTTACTCACAATGCAGGCACCAGGACCGAGCCGCACCGTCGCCCCAGCGCGCGTTTCGCGTGGGCTTCGTCAGGGGGCGGTGCTGCTCACTGTCCAACGTTATCTTTTATAGAAACCTAATTACCGCTACAAAGATCACCTGTATCGGCGCATGTCAAAGGAGAGCCCAGCCGGGTGCTGCATCACGGGCGGCGACAAAGATGGCGGCGCGGTCCAGCGGCCACAGTACGTGACCTCACTGAACCGCACACGTCATCAAGCGGCATCATACGTCATCAACCTGATGTTTACCCTGGTTACCCGGGGACTTCGGCATAGTTGGTCACTGGAGAGCATCAAGCGTCATCACACGTCATCAACCTGATGTTTACCCTGGTTACCCGGGGACTTCGGCATAGTTGGTCACTGGAGAGCTATCTGTGTGACAGCTCTCCAGCGACCACACAACGACTTACCAACGATCACGGCCAGGTCGTATCGCTGGTTGTGATCGTTGGTAAATCGTTTAGTGTAACGGTACCTTAAGTCTTGTTTCTCTGGTCTTATATAGTGATTTGCACTATGTGTAACTCTGGTTTCACCTTTCCCGTCCAGTGGCCAGCTTTCAAGATAAGATGAGACCAAGATATCAGTCATACATCAGACAATGGTCCATAAACCCATAGATACATAAAAGCCCACAAGGGTTAGATAAAACCATCACAGACAGAGGTTAAATAAACCTTAAAGTTTTAAAGTAACAAACAGGAACATAGAACTGTTTGTGAACTGAAAGAGCTTCAGACAATAAGTAAACAGTTCTCAAGAGTTTGTCAATGTGAGCATTGTCTGTCTGTAAATGTATGATGAGAAATGCTGCTCTGTAATGGTCTAAATGTATTCTGTATATTTCAATATGGGCTCAAAATAGCCATTTTTTATATTCACACTACAATCCACGCTTGGCTATTTTGAGCCAAACATTATTTATACAAGGTACCATGACTAGTGTTGAGCGATACCGTCCGATACTTGAAAGTATCGGTAAGTATCGGCCGATACCGGCAAAGTATCGGATCTAATCCGATACCGATACCCGATACCAATACAAGTCAATGGGACTCAAGTATCGGACGGTATTCCTGATGGTTCCCAGGGTCTGAAGGAGAGGAAACTCTCCTTCAGGCCCTGGGATCCATATTAATGTGTAAAATAAAGAATTAAAATAAAAAATATTGCTATACTCACCTCTCCGATGCAGCCTGCACCTTACCGAGGGAACCGGCAGCGTTCTTTGCTTAAAATGCGCGCTTTTACTTCCTTCCGTGACGTCACGGCTTGTGATTGGTCGCGTGCCGCCCATGTGGCCGCGACGCGACCAATCACAGCAAGCCGTGACGTAATTTTCAGGTCCTCAATGCCTAATTCTAGGCATTCAGGAATTTAAAATTACGTTCCGGCTTGTGATTGGTCGCGTTGCGGTCACATGGGCGACGCGACCAATCACAAGCCGTGACGTCACGGGAGGCAGGAGACGCGCGCATTTTTAAAATTACGTCACGGCTTGTGATTGGTTGCGTGCCGCCCATGTGACCGCGACGCGACCAATCACAGCAAGCCGTGACGTAATTTCAGGTCCTGATGCCTATTTCTGCATTGAGGACCGTCACACACGCCGATTCAGCGATGTCTGCGGGAGTCCAGCGACGAAATAAAGTTCTGGACTTTCTGCTCCGACCAACGATGGCACAGCAGGATCCTGATCGCTGCTGCATGTCAAACTCAACGATATCGCTAGCCAGGATGCTGCAACGTCACAGATCGCTAGCGATATCGTTCAGTGTGAAGGTACCTTAAGACAGAAGCATAAACTGGTGTACCTGTACTTACATGTGTACAGCGTTGTGTGATACCTGCATAAGTGGGGACCCCCATGCAGTGTTGTGAATTTCCCAGAGGTTCTCTGTCTTGGTGCTTGCTTCTCTGATTTTCCAGATGGATGATGTTTAAAAGCCTCTTGGTGATGGATGATGTGAGTATATGTACTGTAAGGTTTCTCTTACTGAGAGTGTTGGGGGACACTCACTTGGCCGCGGTATTCAAGCACACGGGCACGGGTTTATAAAACAAAGCAGTCCATGTGGTTTATTAAGCGTCATAAACCGGGTTACGCACAGTTCATAACATGAAACACAACAGGCACCAACTGGTGATATTTACTTGCATCTTCAAACACTTCAGTATACGGCTTTGCCTTACGGCCACTAACACGCTGGTCCTCCCTTAACCAGTTCCCAAGGGAGACCACACAGTTCATAGATCTTCACAAGCACTACCGGCCTGTACGATACCTGACGGGAGCTCCGGCTCCACCTGCCGACTCTTCTAACAGCCTTTGGGTAAGCTGCCTAACGGGGATCACCAACTCGCCTGGTCAATACACAGTAGTCAGTCCAGACCTCACCGAAGGACTCCAGCTTCCCCACACTCTGTTAACACTCTTCTGGGTAAGCTGCCTAACGGGGATCCCCAACTTTCCTGGTCGGCACCCAGTAGTCAGTCCAGACCTCACCGAAGGACTCCAGCTTCCCCACACAGTAACAGTCCCTGGCCCCGCAGATCCTGGTCCTCACCTCGTGCTATTCAGGGATCCGATCCTCGTCGCAGGACCTCCCAACACCCAGGTAGCCAGGACCCTGCCTGGTGGCCTAGTCCGGGTATTCTTCAGGACGTTCTTCCCCAGCCGGGAACGTCCAATACCCAGGCCACCCGAAGCCAAGTCTCACAGTCTCAGGTGCTTGCAGGACCCTGGTCATTCCCAGAACAGTCCAGCACCGACCATCTCAGGTGCTTGCAGGACCCTAGTCATTCCTAGGACAGTCCAGCACCAACCATCTCAGGTGCTTGCAGGACCCTGGTCATTCCCAGAACAGTCCAGCACCATCCATACATCAGGTTCCTCGGTTCCAGGTACTCACAGGACCCTAGTCATTCCCAGGACGGTCCAGTACCTTCACAGGTCAGGTTCCTTGGTTCCAGGTACTCACAGGACCCTAGTCATTCCCAGGACGGTCCAGTACCTTCATCGGTCAGGTCCATACACAGGTTCCACACAGGAACCACACAGGACCTACCGGACACACCTCTCAGCTCCACACACAGGGAGCTCACAATGAACACTGACTCACACCCTGGTCACGTTACATACTGGTAACCACTCCCCAGGGTGGGAGTGTATGTGTGGCTAGTCTGACCCTCCCATCTCTCATGACTAGCCTAGTAAGTCACCCAAACTTAACTATACACATTACACAAACTCTTGAGGGACTACAGGTCCCAGCATAACCACAATACATCAGACTTACTACGCAGACTCCCTCTGCGACACATATCGGCCATTCACAACACTGCCGATTACAGGTTCACCACTATTACCACAACAGATACGCCTCCATGCATATCTCACAGAGCGCACAGAGCGCCCCCTAGCTGCCACAGGGGTCACTACACCACAGTACTTAATCATTATATGTATTTAATCTTTATCTGTACATATCCTTTGTATCTTAAAATCCACAAACGTGTACGCAATCATACCATTCCTTTAATTTTGTACTTTAAAATAAAATTGCATTATATCGCAAGTAGTAGCCTTCTTTAACCCCTTCACCCCCAAGGGTGGTTTGCACATTAATGACCGGGCCAATTTTTACAATTCTGACCACTGTCCCTTTATGAGGTTATAACTCTGGAACGCTTCAACGGATCTTGGCAATTCTGACATTGTTTTCTCGTGACATATTGTACTTCATGATAGTGGTAAAATTTCTTCGATATAACTTGCATTTATTTGTGAAAAAAATGAATATTTGGCGAAAATTTTGAAAATTTCGCAATTTTCCAACTTTGAATTTTTATGCCCTTAAATCACAGACATATGTCACGCAAAATACTTAATAAGTAACATTTCCCACATGTCTACTTTACATCAGCACAATTTTGGAACCAACATTTTTTTTTGTGACGGAGTTATAAGGGTTAAAAGTTGACCAGCAATTTCTCATTTTTACAACACCATTTTTTTTTAGGGACCACATCTCATTTGAAGTCATTTTGAGGGGTCTATATGATAGAAAATACCCAAGTGTGACACCATTCTAAAAACTGCACCCCTCAAGGTACTCAAAACCACTTTCAAGAAGTTTATTAACCCTTCAGGTGTTTCACAGGAATTTTTGGAATGTTTAAATAAAAATAAACATTTAACTTTTTTTCACACAAAATTTATTTCAGCTCCAATTTGTTTTATTTTACCAAGGGTAACAGGAGAAAATAGACCCCAAAATTTGTTGTACAATTTGTCCTGAGTACGCTGATAGCCCATATGTGGGGGTAAACCACTGTTTGGGCGCATGGCAGAGCTCGGAAGGAAAGGAGCGCCATTTGACTTTTCAATGCAAAATTGACTGGAATTGAGATGGGAGGCCATGTTGCATTTGGAGAGCCCCTGATGTGCCTAAACATTGAAACCCCCCACAAGTGACACCATTTTGGAAAGTAGACCCCCTAAGGATCTTATCTAGATGTGTGGTGAGCACTTTGACCCAACAATTGCTTCACAGAAGTTTATAATGCAGAGCCGTAAAAATAAAAAATCATATTTTTTCACAAAAATGATCTTTTCGCCCACAATTTTTTATTTTCCCAAGGGTAAGAGAAGAAATTGGACCCCAAAAATTGTTGTGCAATTTGTCCTGAGTACGCTGATACCTCATATGTGGGTGTAAACCATTGTTTGGGCGCAGGGAAGAGCTCGGAAGGGAAGGAGCGCCATTTGACTTTTCAATGCAAAATTGACTGGAATTGAGATGGGACGCCATGTTGCGTTTGGAGAGCCCCTGATGTGCCTAAACATTGAAACCCCCCACAAGTGACACCATTTTGGAAAGTAGACCCCTTAAGGAACTTATCTAGATGTATGTTGAGCACTTTGACCCAACAAGTGCTTCACAGAAGTTTATAATGCAGAGCCGTAAAAATAAAAAATCATATTTTTTCACAAAAATTATCTTTTCGCCCCCATTTTTTAATTTCCCCAAGGGTAAGAGAAGAAATTAGACCACAAAAATTGTTGTGCAATTTGTCCTGAGTACGACGATACCCCATATGTGGGGGTAAACCACTGTTTGGGCGCATAGCAGAGCTTGGAAGGGAAGGAGCTCTATTTTACTTTTCAATGCAAAATTGACTGGAATTAAGATGGGATGCCATGTTGCGTTTGGAGAGCCCCTGATGTGCCTAAACATTAAAAAACCCCACAAGTGACACCATTTTGGAAAGTAAACCCCCTAAGGAACTTATCTAGATGTGTTTTGATAGCTTTGAACCCCCAAGTGTTTCACTACAGTTTATAACGCAGAGCCGTGAAAATAAAAATTCTTTTTTTTTTTTCACAAAAATGATTTTTAGCCCCCAGTTTTGTATTTTCACAAGGGTATCAGGATAAATTGGACCCCAAAAGTTGTTGTTCAATTTGTCCTGAGTATGCTGATACCCCATATGTGGGGGGGACCACTGTTTGGGCGCATGACAGAGCTCGGAAGGGAAGGAGCGCCATTTGGAATGCAGACTTAAATGGATTGGTCTGCAGGCGTCACATTGCATTTGCAGAGCCCCTGATGTACCCAAACAGTACAAACCCCCCACAAGTGACCCCATATTGGAAACTAGACCCCCCAAGGAACTAATCTAGATGTGTTGTGAGAACTTTGAACCCCCAAGTGTTTCACTACAGTTTATAACGCAGAGCCGTGGAAATAAAAATTCTTTTTTTTTTCACAAAAATGATTTTTTAGCCCCCAGTTTTGTATTTTCACAAGGGTATCAGGATAAATTGGACCCCAAACATTGTTGTTCAATTTGTTTTGAGTACGCTGATACCCCATATGTGGGGGGTAACCACTGTTTGGGCGCATGACAGAGCTCGGAAGGGAAGGAGCGCCATTTGGAATGCAGACTTAAATGGATTGGTCTGCAGGCGTCACGTTGCATTTGCAGAGCCCCTGATGTACCCAAACAGTACAAACCCCCCACAAGTGACCCCATATTGGAAACTAGACCCCCCAAGGAACTTATCTAGATGTGTTGTGAGAACTTTGAACCCCCAAGTGTTTCACTACAGTTTATAACGCAGAGCCGTGAAAATAAAAATTCTTTTTTTTTTCACAAAAATGATTTTTTTAGCCCCCAGTTTTGTATTTTCACAAGGGTATCAGGATAAATTGGACCCCAAAAGTTGTTGTTCAATTTGTCCTGAGTACGCTGATACCCCATATGTGGGGGGGAACCACTGTTTGGGCGCATGACAGAGCTCGGAAGAGAAGGAGCGCCATTTGGAATGCAGACTTAAATGGATTGGTCTGCAGGCGTCACGTTGCATTTGCAGAGCCCCTGATGTACCCAAACAGTACAAACCCCCCAGAAGTGACCCCATATCGGAAACTAGACCCTCCAAGGAACTTATCTAGATGTGTTGTGAGAACTTTGAGCCCCCAAGTGTTTCACTACAGTTTACAACGCAGAGTCGTGAAAATAAAAAATCTTTTTTTTCCCACAAAACTTATTTTTTGGCCCCCAGTTTTGTATTTTCCCAAGGGTAGCAGGATAAATTGGACCCCAAAAGATGATGTCCAATTTGTCCTGAGTACGCTGATACCCCATATGTTGGGGTAAACCCCTGTTTGGGCACACGGGAGAGCTCTGAAGGGAAGGAGCACTGTTTTCCTTTTTCAACGCAGAATTGGCTGGAATTCAGATCGGATGCCATGTCCCGTTTGGAGAGCCCCTGATGTGCCTAAACAGTGGAAACCCCCCAATTATAACTGAAACCCTAATCCAAACACACCCCTTACCCTAATCCCAACAGTAACCCTAACCACTCCTCTAACCCAGACACACCCAACCCTATTCCCAACCGTAAATGTAATCCAAACCCTAACCCTATCTTTAGCCCCAACCCTAACTGTAGCCCCAACCCTAGCCCCAACCCTAGCCCCAACCCTAGCCCTAACCCTAGCAATAACCCTAGCCCTATCACTAGCCCTAACACTAGCCGTAACACTAGCCGTAACACTAGCCCTAACCCTAGCCCTAACCCTAGCCCCAACCCTAGCCCTAACCCTAGCCCTAACCGTAACCCTAGCCCCAACCCTAGCCCTAACCCTAGCCCTAACCCTAACCCTAGCCCCAACCCTAGCCCTAACCCTAGCCCTAGCCCCATCCCTAGCCCTAACCCTAGCCCTAACCCTTGCCCTAACCCTAGCCCTAACCCTAGCCCTAACCCTTGCCCTAACCCTAGCCCTAACTCTAGTCCTAACTCTAGCCCTAACCCTAACCCTAACTCTAATGGGAAAATGGAAATAAATACATTTTTTAATTTTTTTATTTTTCCCTAACTAAGGGGGTGATGAAGGGGGGTTTGATTTACTTTTATAGCGGGTTATTTAGCGGATTTTTATGATTGGCAGCTGTCACACACTGAAAGACGCTTTTCATTGCAAAAAATATTTTTTGCGTTACCACATTTTGAGAGCTGTAATTTTTCCATATTTGAGTCCACAGAGTCATCTGAGATCTTGTTTTTTGCGGGACGAGTTGACGTTTTTATTGGTAACATTTTCGGACACGTGACATTTTTTGATCGCTTTTTATTCCGATTTTTGTGAGGCAGAGTGATCAAAAACCAGCTATTCATGAATTTCTTTTGGGGGAGGCGTTTATACCGTTCCGCGTTTGGCAAAATTGATAAAGTAGTTTTATTCGTCGGGTCAGTACGATTACATCGATATCTCATTTATATCATTTTTTTTATGTTTTGGCGCTTTTATACGATAAAAACTATTTTATAGAAAAAATAATTATTTTTTTGCTGATGATGCTGTATGGCGGCTCTTTTTTTGCGGGACAAGATGACGTTTTCAGCGATACCATGGTTATTTATATCAGTCTTTTTGATCGCGTGTTATTCCACTTTTTGTTCGGCGGTATGATAATAAAGCGTTGTTTTTTGCCTCGTTTTTTTTTTTTTTTTCTTACGGTGTTTACTGAAGGGGTTAACTAGTGGGGCAGTTTTATAGGTTGGGTCGTTACAGACGCGGCGATACTAAATATGTGTACTTTTATTGTTTTTTTTATTTTATTTAGCTAAAGAAATGTATTTATGGGAATAATATATATTTTTTTTCTTTATTTAGGATTTTTTTTTATTTTTTTTTTACACACATGTGGGGAATTTTTTTTAACTTTTTTACTTTGTCCCAGGGGGGGACATCACAGATCATTGATCTGGCAGTGTGCACAGCACTCTGCCAGATCTGCGATCTGCTGTGCAGGGCTGCAGGCTTACCAAGTGTCTGCTCTGAGAAGACACTCGGTAAGCCATCTCCCTCCCTGCAGGACCCGGATGCCGTGGCCATCTTGGATCCGGGACCTGCGGCGAGGAGGGAGGTAGGAGACCCTCGGAGCAACGCGATCACATCGCGTTGCTCCGGGGGTCTCAGGGAAGCCCGCAGGGAGCCCCCTCCCTGCGCGATGCTTCCCTATACTGCCGGTACACCGCGATCATGTTTGATCGCGGTGTGCCGGGGGTTAATGTGCTGGGGGCGGTCCGTGACCGCTCCTGGCACATAGTGCCGGATGTCAGCTGCGATATGCAGCTGACACCCGGCTGCGATCGGCCGCGCTCCCCCCGTGAGCGCGGCCGATCGCGTATGACGTACTATCCCGTCGGTGGTCATACGGGCCCTCCCCACCTCGACGGGATAGTACGTCAGATGTCAGAAAGGGGTTAAAGCCGTATCCAAACCTTAGTGCTAAAAAACTTGGCAATACACACAGCTAATTCAGCCCCCCATAGAATATAATGTAGCCCCCACATAGGGTATAATGCAGCCACCTCACATAGTATAATGCAGCCCCTCTATAGAATATAATGCAGCCCCCACAGAGTATAATGCAACTGTCACGGGGAGACTAGGTGGGTAAGAGCTAATAACCCGGGCCCCTGCAATTTCCCTCAGACTAGGGAAATCCTGACTGACCCTCTACCTGGAGTTTACACTGATGGTGTGCATGTCCAGGCCTCGAACCTCACCCTGTCTCCTGTTTCAACCCTAGGCTGAAACCTCCGCCCACCACCCAGTGAAGAGGTAATACACCAATACCCACAGTTAGCACAGATAAGGATAACGGAAAATATACACCACGCCGCAGTCACTCAGGAATACACTATAAATGTGCAGGGCAAAATAAATACAAATATAGGAAGGAGTAAATAAGACAAAGGAAAACACACCACCAGCAACGAATCTCCAACTACCAGCTCACCACTCCAGACCGAGATAACAACGCACAAGACAGAAGCTATAATCGGCGACGCCCAATGTTCAGGAGAACTATTTAAAGGCAATGGGCATGGCCCAGCTTCCAATCCGAGCATCAGGCAAATTAACCCCGGAACAGCTAGATAAAATCTAGCCGACGCCAATGAGCACATAGTGGTCAAAAGCGGAATTAACGCTGTCTGTCGAACGACCTGGTCTGAACAGCGTCCGACATGACAGTACCCCGCCTTCAACAAGAGACCCCAGGGCCCTCACAGCTTATAGGACCCGGCTTGTCTGGATGGCGACGATGAAAAACCTGACTAGCCGATCCGCATGAATGTCCGAGGCTGGTACCCAGGATCTCTCCTCAGGCCCATAACCACGCCAGTGTACCAAGTACTGTAAAGTGCGACGCACTACACGAGAGTCAACCACCTTGGAGACTTCAAATTCCAAATTACCATCCACCAAGACTGGAGGTGGCATAGGCGCCACGTCCA
The DNA here is from genome assembly GCF_051348905.1 of Ranitomeya variabilis. Lineage (NCBI taxonomy): Eukaryota > Metazoa > Chordata > Amphibia > Anura > Dendrobatidae > Ranitomeya > Ranitomeya variabilis. The sequence continues at coordinate 308,683,792 of NC_135234.1, read as the reverse complement.
CAGAACCCACCACCTTCTTTAGAAGAGACCTGTGGAACACGTTGTGTATCTTATACACCGTAGGGAGCTCCAATCGGTACGCTACTGGGTTAATGACGGTGGTGACCCTAAATGGACCAATAAACCGTGGACCCAATTTAAGGGACGGTATTTTGAGTCTTATGTTTTTTGTGGATAACCACACCCAGTCATCCACACTCAGGTCCGGACCTGGCACACGCCTACTGTCAGCCACACGTTTGTACCTAGCACCCACACTCAACAGGCGCTGTTTAACTCTCCTCCAGACTGATGACAATTGTGCTCCTAACTGGTCCTCCTCCGGAACGCCGGAAGAGCCCCTCTGACTCAAAGTACAAAATTGAGGATGTAGCCCGTAAACACAAAAAAACGGAGACTCCCCAGACGACTCCTGGCGGTGATTATTGATGGCAAACTCAGCCAAAGGAAGAAAGGAAGACCACTCCTCCTGGTTATCAGAGACAAAGCAGCGTAGGTACTGTTCCAAATTTTGGTTCATACGCTCAGTCTGACCATTTGACTGAGGATGAAACGCCGAAGAATGAGACAACTTGATCCCCAGCCGTGAGCAAAATGCTTTCCAAAATTTTGCCGCAAACTGAGACCCCCTATCAGACACAATGTCAGATGGAACCCCATGAAGTCTGACCACCTCCTGCATAAATACCTGAGCCAGAGTCTTAGCGTTAGGCAACGAAGGCAAAGACACAAAGTGCGACATTTTTGAAAACCGATCAACAATCACCAAGATGACCATGTTCCCAGCTGATGAGGGCAAATCAGTGATGGAGATTTCCGTCCATGGCTTACTAGGTACCTCAAGAGGAAGTAGTGTGCCAACAGGTCAGGAACGGGGCGTCTTAGCCCTAGCGCACGTGGTACATGCTGACACGTATGACACCACGTCCTGTCGGATCTTGGGCCACCAAAACCAACGTGACACCAACTCCAAGGTACCCCTAACCCCTGGGTGGCCAGCCAGGACAGCATCATTATAAAGACAGGAGGAAAAAATGAGTCAAAACTAGCCCAAATTAATATAAAGAAGGTTTGTAATTTATTGATTTTAAACAATAATAACTGAAACATACATTAATCATATAATAAATAGAATTGTGCACAGTGATCAATTCCTGGGTGCAACCAGGAACCAGGTATGCAGATAGGACAACAGGTATATCCAATTATTAGGGTTATCCAAAATTATCCCCTTATATCATAAGGTTAGCATCTAGCACATGGTATAAATATCAGTGGTTAAAGGGCTATACAAGCAAAAGCCATAGCGTACCATGCGCCCGATCCATACTGACCATATCAAATCCAAAGGAAAAAAGGTAAAAGGTAAGGGGAATGGACATGTTTATTTACCCATATTCCACAAAGTGCCGAGTCTGCGTCCTGGTGCCGTACGGCTTTAACCACTGATATTTATACCATGTGCTAGATGCTAACCTTATGATATAAGGGGATAATTTTGGATAACCCTAATAATTGGATATACCTGTTGTCCTATCTGCATACCTGGTTCCTGGTTGCACCCAGGAATTGATCACTGTGCACAATTCTATTTATTATATGATTAATGTATGTTTCAGTTATTATTGTTTAAAATCAATAAATTACAAACCTTCTTTATAGTAATTTGGGCTAGTTTTGACTCATTTTTTCCTCCTGTCTTTATAATTATGCGATTGAGTCGCCATATATTTATTATTTGTCTGACATTTGTTTTATACAGGACAGCATCATGATGCTCTGCCAAAACCTTTAAGCGGAGATGAAGCGGTACAAAAGATTTGTTGATGGGAAGCTCAGATGGTACCTCCTCCTGAGCCTCGGCAATCTCAGCCTCAACCTCGGTAGTGAGAGCTGAAACCACAACACCCTTTTCGAGGATGGGTACTGGATCCTCCCGAGGTTCTCCCCCCAGAAAACACCTGGACAGAGCATCCGCCTTAGTGTTTTTAGACCCCGGTCTGTAAGTGACAACAAAATTGAACCGCGTGAAAAACAATGCCCAGCGAGCCTGCCTGGGGGACAGACGCTTGGCTGACTCCAAATACAGCAGATTCTTATGATCGGTAATAACAGTAACCTGATGTACCGACCCCTCCAAGAAGTGTCGCCATTCCTCGAAGGCCAACTTAATTGCCAACAACTCCCTGTTGCCGATATCGTAGTTACGTTCGGCGGACGACAGTTTCTTGGAGAAATAGGCGCACGGACGCAAACCACTCAAAGATGAGCCTTGAGATAGTACCGCCCCCACACCAATGTCAGGCGCATCGACTTCCACAACAAAAGGTTTTGATACATCTGGCTGCACAAGAATGGGGGCTGAAACAAAACTGTTCTTAAGAAATTCAAATGCGCTGTGCGCAGCCTCAGGCCAAACGGAGAAATTGGTACCCTTTTTAGTCATGTCAGTTAGCGGTTTAGCAATGATGGAAAAATCCTTGATAAAATTCCTATAGTAGTTAGAAAACCCAAGGAACCGCTGAAGTGCTTTCAGGTTATCAGGACGTTCCCAATGCAGCACCGCTTGCACCTTAGCGGCGTCCATTTTAAAACCAGAAGCAGACACAATATAACCCAAGAAAGGCAACTCTTGAACATAAAATACACATTTCTCAAGTTTAGCATACAGCTTATTCTCTCTGAGAAGCTGTAACACCTGCCTGACATGATCTAAATGAGCATCACGGTCGCAAGAATATATGAGAATGTCATCTAGGTACACGATAACGAATTTCCCCAAAACATGCGAGAACACATCATTAATGAAATGTTGGAACACTGCAGGTGTGTTAGTCAACCCAAATGGCATCACCACATTTTCAAAATGACCCTCAGGGGTATTAAAAGCCGTCTTCCACTCATCACCTTGACGGACTCTTATGAGGTTGTACGCCCCCCTGAGGTCAAGCTTGGTAAACCAATTAGCACCTGCCACCTGGTTGAACAAATCTGGTATCAGTGGCATAGGGTATGGATCACGAACCGTAATCTGGTTCAACTCCCTGAAATCCAACCACGGGTGTAATCCGCCATCTTTCTTCTTCACGAAGAAGAACTCTGCTGCCACAGGCGAGGATGACGGCCTGATGTGCCGTTTGCTCAAACTTTCAGCAATGTAATCTTTTAACGCTTGTCTCTCCGGACCGGAGATGTTAAACATCCTTGCTTTAGGCAATTTGGCCCCTGGTTTAAACCTGATAGAACAGTCATAGGGACGATGTGGCGGCAACTCTGAACAACCCTTCTCAAAGAACACATCCACAAAATCCAGAAGTGACTCCGCAAACGCTTGAAGTCACCGCAGCCACACATGTGGCCAGGCAATTCTCCTGGCAGAACTCGCTCCACTGAATTATGTCGTGAGTTTTCCAGTCAATTACCGGGTTGTGCATAGACAACCAAGGAAAACCCAAAACCACCTGAGCAGGAAGATTCCTGAGCACCTTACATGTAACCCGCTCGGAATGTAGAACCCCAATGTGGAGTTTCACCTCAGCCACAAATTCAGTAATCTCCCCCTGAGAGAGAGGAGCAGCATTGATGGTGACCACGCGGATAGGATGAGGCAGTTTTTCAATCCTAAAACCTGCTGTGCGCGCAAACTCCTCATCAATGAGATTTGTGGCTGAACCACTATCCACAAAAACAGTAATTGGCAGCTCACTGCCAGCGATAAAAACCTTAGCAGGGAGCATGCATTTAGAAACCACCATGGAGGATATACATAAGCTCATATTGGTCTCCTCCACACCCTCTGAGCTTAGAAGTTTTCCGCCGTTGCGTTTTTCATAGACAGCAGAGGACAGATGTTAATAAAATGACCAGTTTTACGGCAGTAAAAACAGGCTCCCTACTTCCTGAGCTCAGGGGCTCGACGCTTCACATGTGACACTCCTGCGATTTGCATAAGCTCCGTGGGCTCACCTGCAGCAACCTCACGTGAACCTAAACCCTCTCCCATAGGCGGTGTCTCATGCTCCCCCTGATGCAAACGGCGATTAATGCGGACAACCAGACTCATAGCGGAATCTAGAGAAGCAGGAGTCTCGTACATTAGAAGGGCTTTTTTAACCCTTCCAGAAATCCCATGTATAAACTGACTCCGCAATGCTGGATCATTCCATTGTGTATCGATCACCCAGCGACGAAATTCAGAACAGTAATCCTCTGCAACTCGCTCCCCCTGGCGAATAGTGCGTATCTTAGATTCTGCTAGAGCCATTCTGTCAGGTTCATCGTAAATTTTTCCAAGAGAGGAAAAAAAACTCTCCACAGAGTCAAATGCAGCAGAATCAGATGGCAAAGAAAATGCCCATGCTTGGGGATCCCCGCTTAACAATGACAACACCAGGCCCACATGCTGAGCCTCATTACCCGAGGAGATCGGGCGCATATGGAAATATAGTTTGCAAGCTTCACGAAAAGAAACAAATTTACTGCGTTCCCCAGCAAATTTTTCAGGCAAAGGAAATTCAGTTTCAGCAACTCTACCTGTAGCTCCAGCTTGCACATTAGATACTGCTAGTCAATGTTGCTGCACTGCCCCCTCAACTCAGTGACGTGTAGGGACAGCGCCTCCAACTGGCGGGTTATGGAAGTCATGGGATCCATGACAAAACAAAAAAAAGGAAACCCTTTTTTTTTTTTTTTTGTTGGGCCGATTATAATGTCACGAGGAGACTAGGTGGGTAAGAGCTAATAACCTGACTGACCCTCTACCTGGAGTTTACACTGATGGTGTGCATGTCCAGGCCTCGAACCTCACCCTGTCTCCTGTTTCAACCCTAGGCTGAAACCTACGCCCACCACCCAGTGAAGAGGTAATACACCAATACCCACAGTTAGCACAGACAAGGATAACGGAAAATATACACCACGCCGCAGTCACTCAGGAATACACTATAAATGTGCAGGGCAAAATAAATACAAATATAGGAAGGAGTAAATAAGACAAAGGAAAATACACCACCAGCAACGAATCTCCAACTACCAGCTCACCACTCCAGACCGAGATAACAACGCACAAGACAGAAGCTATAATCGGCGACGCCCAATGTTCAGGAGAACTATTTAAAGGTAATGGGCATGGCCCAGCTTCCTATCCGAGCATCAGGCAAATTAACCCCGGAACAGCTAGATAAAATCTAGCCTACGCCAATGAGCACATAGTGGTTAAAAGCGGAATTACCGCTATCTGTCGAACGACCTGGTCTGAACAGCGTCCGACATGACAGCAACCCCCTCATAAGGTATAATGCAGCCCCCCATAGAATGTACTGTAGCTCCTCATAGGGAATAAAGCAACCCTCTTCATATAGTATAATGAAGCCCCCCAGAATATAATATAGCCCCCTGAGAGAATAATGCAGCCCCTACACAGAATGCAGTCCCCACACAGAATATAATATAGCCCCTCATAAAGTACAATGCAGCCCCCTCATATAGTATAATGCAGCCCACCTAATAGGTTATAATGCAGCTCCCTCATAGGGTATAATGCAGCCCCCCTCATAGGATATAATGTAGCCACTTCATAGGGTTTAATGCAGCCCCCTTACATAGTTTAATGCAGCCCCCTCCACCTCCATAATTTTTCTCCCCTCCACCCCATCATTGTTCTCATCACCACCTCCATCATTGCCTTCTCACCCACATTTCATTTTCCAGCACCTCCATCACTGCTTTCTTCCCCCCACCCCATCATTGCCCATTCCACCACCTCCATCACTGCCTCCTCCCCCACCACCACCATCATTGTCCTTTCCACTACCTCGATCATTGCTTTCTTCCCCACTACCCCATCATTGCCCATTCCACCACAACCATCATTGCCTTTTCCCTCACCACCCCATAATTGCCTTCTCCATCACCACCCCATCATTTCCCATTCTACCACCTCCATCATTGCCTCCTCCCCCACCACCTCCATCGTCCTTTCCACCAACATTGCCTTCTTCCCACCACCTCCATCACTGCTCTCTCCATCACCTGCATCATTGCCCTCTCCAATACACATACACACTGCACCACTCTCACACACACACACGGCATCGCACTGCACCACATACACACACACACACACACACCCAGGCACACAGACAGACTCACAGCACCGCTCACCTCTCCGTACGTTCCCCTGCAGCATCTTCATCGTCGGCAGCTTTCTCTCTGAAACTACCGCGTGCTGAATGATGACTTCATCCAGCTGCGCTGCTGTATCAGACAGGAAGCGCTGGACAGGAAGCAGGATGGCATCAAATCCCTGCAGCTCCGCTCCACTGCCAAGCTGCAAGGATCGATCCCTGCACACCGATTGCCTTCATTGTTAGCCGCCCTGCAGGAGCCAACCTCCGAAGCTCCAATGCAGTCGCACCGGCTTTTCATGCAGTATGTCCGCCCCTGCGGGCAGTGTTAGCCTCAGCCTGTGGCTAACACTGCTCGCTTTTAAAGTAAATGAATATTCACTCCTCTCCATGCCCATGGGGGCGTGGGGAAGCGTGAATATTCAATTCTGTTTAGCAGCAGGAACAGGCTCTTGTCTCTAGCTGCTGCTCCACTGGCACTTAGCGGGCCCCACTGACTCACGGGCCCCATAGAAGCTGGGTGTAACACCATTAGTGACACGCCACTAGCTGAGGGCCCCTGGAGCAGCAGGGACCCTAGGCAGATGCTGGCGCTGTATGCCAGCAGGTGTAAGTGCCTGGGTCCACCGGAGAATGCTCCGGTTTCCCAGTGGGCCAGTCCGACCCTGGTGGTGGACATAAATATTGGAACAGTTAGTAGATAAGGAGTGTAAAAGTTTTATTCTCTGTCAAGAATAAATTGTTTTCTGGTATGGTCGTTTGACTCACTCGGCTTCTTAAAGAGGCAGACACTAACCATTTCTATTTAAAGTTCACCTAGTTTATTGCAATCATTATAAACCACTTCACCAGAAAACACAACTACAGCTTTTGTCCGGCAGAAGGTAAAACATAAAGTAACAAGTCCATACAATAGTGCTGGTTAGCCCTTAAAGTGAAACCATCACTAAGTTTGGCTGATATGAGTTATGGCCACTGCCTTTCAGGGCTTATCTACAGCATACTGTAATGCTGTAGAAAAGCCCCTGTTACAACCTGCAAGAGAAGAAAAATAAGTTTTATTATACTCACCTGTAGGGCGGTCCGGTCTGATGGATGTCACAGGTCCTGGTCCGGAGCTACCCATCATCTTGTGATGCAGTCCTCCTGCTTGGTTCAGGCATACTTATCTACCCTGTTGAGGGCAGAGCAAAGTACTGTAGTGTGCAGGTGCTGGGAAAGGTCAGAGAGGCCCAGCACCTGCGTGCTGCAGTACTTTGCTCTGCCCTCAACAGGGCATATAAGTATGCCTGCGCAGGAGCGCGATGTCGGGGAGCCATGAAGCAAGCAGGAGGACGGCTTTGTAAGTAGATGGGAGGCGCCCGACCAGGACCTGTGACAAGTCCGTCCATGAGTAGATGTTAGATGATTTCTCACACTTTCCTCCAATTAACTGCTCGATAATGGCAAGGCTGGAAGAGGGGAATAAATTTCCTCACATATTTTGCTTGAGATGTCTTTTAGCTGTGGTGCTCACTGAAACTCTTCAGTAGACTCTGATTCAGACTCTGTAGACTCTGACCAGAACTGTTCTTGCTATAACTTTTTATGTCCATCCACCAAACTATTCTCTTTGCAATCTGCCATGGTGAGGAGATTCAACTGTTTCCTTTCCTAACTAGTGCAATAGACAATTACAATAATGCAAATCCTTACGTATTATAAATAATACAGTGTGGGGGCCATCATGGGGCATGGGGGCTACTTTGTTGGCCATTATACAGTTTGGGGTCACCGTGCAGTGGGGGCCATCATACAATTTATGACTGATAAATGAGCTCATATAGACCTTTTGTAACGATTGCAAAATGATGAGGTGTTTGTATGGTATAGTATTTGTAGTCTGATAGAATTCTGTGATCTTCCTTTTCCTTGATGGTCAGTGTTTGTATTACTGTACCTCCCCCTTATCGGCTGCCTTTATGACTAGGCATTTATTTTGTTAAAGTGATTGATTTAACTTCTTTCTTCTCTCCTGTAAGAGATTATGTTTCCAATATTGTTTCCCATGGCTTTTATTGTTTTACCGCAAGGTCTTGTATCTCTGTTAAAGCTATATCTTGGAAAGTCCTAATAAAGTGGCCCTGACACTCAACTGGCTACAAGTTGGGTGGTTGTTTTTATTATTTTTGTATATACAGATGAAACCAGAAATTTACATACACTGTGTTACGGAACCCCCCAGCACCCAGAATATGTTGTGCAGTTATATGTATGTATAATAGGTTCCATGTGAGATGCATGTCCCTAATGCATCAGCCCACAGGCTGCGCCCCTGGGCAGAGGGGACAAGATATCCCCCTTCTGACCTCCTTCACCTTTGTAATTCCCACAATAAATATCGGCAGGCTCCGGCCACCTGCGGCTATTGTAATGTATGTCTGGCCTGCCGCTTTTCAATTGGCCCGCCCTCTGTATCTGTGTGATATATTCTGTGTCCTGTGAGTAAAGTGTTGTCATACTGGAAATACGTGGAGAAGCAGTGATCTTTTATATGCACCCATGTAACCAAGCAATTCCAGCCAGCGTCCTTCATTCAGACTCCAGCCAAAGCAGAGTGGACCTCCTGAAACACGGGGTGGTACTGAAAGAGGTACTCCAGCACGATAGACCCCGTTACACTGGTGGCAGACAGTGGGATGTGATACCCCATCTACAGGAGGAAAGGAATGAATGGAAAACAACTACCAGAAGTTAAAGAGGACTACATTAAAAGATCTGGTGGAAGCCCGAGGGTTAATCGCCAGCAACAAAACAAAAGCGAATTTGATAGCAGCCATCATGGAACAGGACAGTGCAGCGCCCCCCAATGTGAACGTGGAGGAGACTGAATTCCAGAGGGAGGTAAAGAACAGACTGGCATTCTATGGCCCCAAACCTGCAGTAGAGATCATACAAGAGGTGATGGCTGATCTGCATTCTGATCTGAAGGAAAAGATGGCCGAGGGGACCAGGATAGAGTAGCCAAGATGGAGTTGGCAGAGCGGACCAAAGTGGAGCTGGCCAAGATGGAGAGTCAGCGAGCAGAGGGAGCTCTGGCCTCTGCCCAGGTACCTTCAACAGTAAGCCATAAAAAGATCCAGTATAATGCCTTCCGACAGTTGGGGGAGGCAGAGGAAGACATTGATGGCTTTCTGCAGGACTTTGAGCGGCAGTGTGCCCTTCATCAAGTGAAGCCGGAGGAACGGGTTCAGATTCTGGCCAGCAAGCTGACAGGCCGGGTAGCGGACGCCTATCGCACGGTACCTGATGAGGACTGTATGGACTATGAGCGGATCAAAGAAGTGATCTTGGCCCGGTATTCGCTGACACCAGAGGCATACCGCCAAAAGTTCCGCAGACTTATAAAACGAGTAACCGATACCCACGCTGAATGGGCCTGTAAATTACGGTGGTCACTGCTACAGTGGGTACAAGGGAGCCAAGCAACCACTAAGGAGGACGTCCTCCAGCTCTTCTTGTGAGAACGATTCTTTAATGGACTAACCCCCCAAGACACAGGAATGGCTTCGGGACAGGCGGCCAATGACTCTTGAGGAGGCCACTCGTCTGACCGATGAACATCATGATGCCAGGAGGCCTCATCTGTCCGGATCAAAGATGGTCACTAGGGGTCTGCCCATGGACCTGGAGGCCCCCAAACCACCGAAGATTGTAGGGGGACCAGCTAAAAGTACGGCCTACCACAGTCCCCCTGGGGCGCGATGCCACACCTGCCTTCAGCTGGGCCACCTGGAAAGACAATGTCCCAACCGGACTCAGCATACCCATTGGCCAAAGGCGGGAACAGCTACCTTCAGCCGGGCCGCTGTACACTGCTACCAAGGCGAAGCTGACCCGGCATTGGGGGCTACGACTAACCAGGGGGTGGAAGAGATGGAGGAAGTGCTGCATGAAGTAGACCCTTTGCAGGCAGCCCGGGCAGATTATCGACAACAGCATCGACAGGTCGTATGGGTTAATGGGAAACATATGCAGGGACTAAGAGATTCCGGGGCAACTTTGACCCTTGTGAAGCCTCATCTCGTCCGGGACCAAGAGAAGACGGACTGGACAGTGGCAGTCCGTGTAGCAGGGGGAGCCATACATCAACTGCCCACTGCCAGGATTCACCTGAACTGGGGAGTCGGGGATGGCCTTGTTGAGGTCGGCTTGATGGAGGATTTGCCTGCAGACGTCTTGCTGGGAAATGACTTGGGGCCCATGTTGTCTGCCTTCTCGGTTGCCCCTCTGGCTGAGACATATCCTGTGACCACCCGGAGACAAGCTCGAGCTGCGGAGGCGGAATCACACTCAGAGGAGGCCCAGTTAAGACATCCCAGTCCTACACGTATTCCCATAGCCAGACACATTTCTTGGGCCACCCCAGCAGAATTTAAGAGGGAGTTACTTGAGGATCCTTCATTGGAGGGATATCGTGGGAAGGCACAGGAGGGGAGAGGGGTACTGGAAGGGGAACAGTTTGTACGGAAGCAGGGACTCCTCTACCGGATCACAGAGCAGCACCACACAGGGACGAGCCCCACTATAAAATGCCAGCTGGTAGTTCCCGAGTAGTATAGGCAGGAGTTACTGCGAATCTCTCATGACATACCCTTGGCCGGGCACTTCGGCGTCAGTCGCACCAGGCATCGTCTGACACAAAACTTCTTTTGGGGGTAACCTATGATGTTCGTCAGTACTGCCAGACCTGTGACAATTGCCAGCACATTGGCAAGAAGGGAGATCGATGCAAGGCCAAATTACGCCCCCTCCCCATTGTGGAGGAACCATTTAGCTGAGTAGCGGTCGATCTGATAGGGCCGTTAGCCAAACCCAGTCCATCAGGGAAAAGGTATATATTGACAGTGGTAGATTATGCCACATGGTATCCAGAGGCGGTTGCGTTACCTAACATACTGGCAGAGATGGTGGCGGCTGCCCTGCTCCAGGTTTTCTCACGGGTTGGATTTCCCCGGGAGATTATCTCGGACCAGGGTACCCAGTTTACAGCAGAGGTGACCAACCAACTGTGGAAGCTGTGCGGCATAAAGTCCATTAGAAGCACCCCATACCACCCACAAATCAACGGGTTGTGTGAATGCTTTAACGGGACGTTAAAACAACTCATTGGGACTTTTACCAGGACCTACAGGGACTGGGAGAAATTCTTGCCACACCTCCTGTTTGCATATCGGGAAGTGCCCCAGGAATCCACGGGGTTCTCCCCGTTCGAACTGGTATATGGGAGGTGGGTAAGGGGACCCCTAGACTTAGTGCTAGAACACTGGGAAGGGGAGGGCATCATAGAAGGGGTACTGTTGTGAATTCTGTTGTGGGTTCTGCTCTTGGGCTCCCTCCTGTGGTTATAAGTGGTAGTGCTGCTGTTTGTCCTTCACAGCAGTCATCAGGTGCGACCACTTTGGACGGGGCTATTTAGTCTGGCCTCACCCTTTGGTGAGTGCCAGTTGTCCATTGTTTTCTGGAGAATTCACATCTCTGCTTGGTTTCTCCTGCTGGATTGTCCAAATCATCAAAGATAAGTCCTGGCTTTGTTTTTGCAGTCCACATGCGGTGGACTTTATAGTTCAGTGAATTGCTATGTTTTTTCTTGTCCAGCTTTGTCTGTGTAAGGATTTATTCAGCCAAGCTGGAAGCTCTGGAGTTGCAGAGTTACCCTCCATGCCTTTAGTTAGGTGTGGAGATTTTTGTATTCTCTGTGGTGGATTTTTGTAGTATTTTAATACTGACCGCACAGTACTCTGCCCTGTCTTTTCTTTCTAGGTAGCATGGCCTCCTTTGCTAAATTCTGTTTTCAGTCTGCGTTTGTAATTTCCCTCTCCTCTCACAGTCAATATTTGTGGGGGGCTGTCTTTCCTTTGGGAATTTTCTCTGAGGCAAGATAGTTTTCCTGTTTCTTTCTTTAGGGGTAATTAGTCCTCCGGCTGTGACGAGGTGTCTAGGAAGTGACAGGAACATCCCACGGCTACTTACAGTTGCAGTGTTAAGTTCAGGGTCTACGGTCAGTATAGAGGCCACCTACTCCAGAGCTCGTCCATGCTGCTCCTAGGCCACCAGATGATAACAGTACAACTGGCCAACAATGAGTAAACCGCCTCTCAAAAGAAGGGAAAGAAAGTGCTGAGCCATTTTTTTTTCTGTACTCTGTGTTTTTTTTTTTTCCCTCTTTACCTCTGGGTGGCTCAAGAGTTAAGCGCTGATATGGACGTTCAGGGACTTGCTTCTCGTGTGGATCAACTTGCTGCTAGAGTGCAGGGTATTTCTGATTATATCGTGCAGACTCCTGTTTTGGAGCCTAGAATTCCTACCCCTGATCTGTTTTTTGGGGACAGGTCCAAATTTCTGAGCTTTAAAAATAATTGTAAACTGTTTTTTGCTCTGAAGCCCCGTTCCTCTGGTGATCCCATCCAGCAGGTAAAAATTGTCATATCTCTGTTGCGTGGTGACCCTCAGGATTGGGCATTTTCCCTGGAATCTGGGAATCCGGCCTTGCTTAATGTAGACACCTTTTTTCAGGCGCTTGGGTTATTGTATGATGAACCTAATTCTGTGGATCATGCTGAGAAAACCTTTTTGGCCCTGTGTCAGGGTCAAGAAGCGGCAGAATCGTATTGCCAGAAATTTAGAAAATGGTCTGTGCTTACTAAATGGAATGAGGATGCTTTAGCGGCAATTTTCAGAAAGGGTCTTTCTGAATCTGTTAAAGATGTTATGGTGGGGTTCCCCACACCTGCAGGGTCTGAGTGATTCTATGTCTCTGGCCATTCAAATTGATCGGTGCTTGTGTGAGCGCAGAGTTGTGCACACTATGGCGTTGTCTTCCGAGCGGAGTCCTGAGCCAATGCAGTGTGATAGGATTGTGAGTCGAGCTGAACGCCAAGGATTCAGATATCAGAATAGGTTGTGCTTTTACTGCGGCGATTCTGCTCATGTTATTTCTGATTGTCCTAAGCGTGCCAAGAGAATCGCTAATTCCGTTACCATCAGTACTGTACAACCTAAATTTCTGTTATCTGTGACCCTGATCTGCTCATTATCGTCATTTTCTGTCATGGCATTTGTGGATTCAGGCGCTGCTTTAAATTTAATGGACTTAGAATTTGCCAGACATTGTGGTTTTCCCTTGCAGCCTTTGCAGAGTCCTATCCCTTTGAGGGGCATTGATGCTACACCATTGGCTAAAAATAAACCTCAGTTTTGGACACAGTTAACCATGTGCATGGCGCCAACCCATCAGGAAGATTGTCGTTTCCGGGTGTTGCATAATTTGCATGATGCTATTGTGCTGGGGTTTCCATGGTTACAGGTACATAATCCGGTGTTGGATTGGAAATCTATGTCTGTGACTAGTTGGGGTTGTCAGGGGGTTCATGATGACGTTCCTCTGATGTCAATTTCCTCCTCCCACTCTTCTGAAATTCCTGAGTTTCTGTCAGATTTCCAGGATGTTTTCGATGAGCCCAAGTCCAGTTCCCTTCCACCGCATAGGGACTGTGATTGTGGTATTGACTTGATTCCAGGCTGTAAGTTCCATAAAGGCCGACTTTTCAACCTGTCTGTGCCTGAACATGCCGCCATGCGGAGATATGTTAAGGAGTCTTTGGAGAAGGGACATATTCGGCCATCTTCTTCTCCATTGGGAGCAGGTTTTTTTTTTGTTGCCAAGAAGGATGGCTCCTTGAGACCCTGTATTGATTATCGCCTCTTGAATAAGATCACGGTCAAATTCCAATACCCTTTGCCTTTGCTTTCTGATTTGTTTGCCAGGAGGATAATTCTTGGGTTGTTGCCTCCGATGTTCATGCTGGCGATTTGGTGCGTGCCTTCCATTTGGCTCGTCCTGATCGGCCCGGGGGCTCTGGTGAGGGTTCGGTGACCTCTCCTCAAGGGGGGGTACTGTTGTGAATTCTGTTGTGGGTTCTGCTCTTGGGCTCCCTCCTGTGGTTATAAGTGGTAGTGCTGCTGTTTGTCCTTCACAGCAGTCATCAGGTGCGACCACTTTGGACGGGGCTATTTAGTCTGGCCTCACCCTTTGGTGAGTGCCAGTTGTCCATTGTTTTCTGGAGAATTCACATCTCTGCTTGGTTTCTCCTGCTGGATTGTCCAAATCATCAAAGATAAGTCCTGGCTTTGTTTTTGCAGTCCACATGCGGTGGACTTTATAGTTCAGTGAATTGCTATGTTTTTTCTTGTCCAGCTTTGTCTGTGTAAGGATTTATTCAGCCAAGCTGGAAGCTCTGGAGTTGCAGAGTTACCCTCCATGCCTTTAGTTAGGTGTGGAGATTTTTGTATTCTCTGTGGTGGATTTTTGTAGTATTTTAATACTGACCGCACAGTACTCTGCCCTGTCTTTTCTTTCTAGGTAGCATGGCCTCCTTTGCTAAATTCTGTTTTCAGTCTGCGTTTGTAATTTCCCTCTCCTCTCACAGTCAATATTTGTGGGGGGCTGTCTTTCCTTTGGGAATTTTCTCTGAGGCAAGATAGTTTTCCTGTTTCTTTCTTTAGGGGTAATTAGTCCTCCGGCTGTGACGAGGTGTCTAGGGAGTGACAGGAACATCCCACGGCTACTTCTAGCTGCGGTGTTAAGTTCAGGGTCTGCGGTCAGTATAGAGGCCACCTACTCCAGAGCTCGTCCATGCTGCTCCTAGGCCACCAGATCATAACAGGGTACCTATTGTACCTTATGTGCTGGAATTCCGGGACCGCCTACAGGAGCTGACCCAGGCTGTACGTGGGAACGTGCAGGTGGCCCAGAGGCGCCAGCACGTATGGTACGATCGGAGGGCCAGAGAACGCACCTCGGAAATAGGACAGAAGGTCCTGGTGTTAGAGCCCACTAGGCAGAACAAGTTCCAAGCTGCATGGCAGGGGCCTTACCAGGTAGTGGGGAAAATAGCCGACACCACCTATAATGTCGCCGATTGTGACGACCCTAGGGTTATCCGCATGTTCCACGTGAATATTAGTCTCCAGGACTATGCTTGTGCCTACCTGGATGACATCGTCATCTACAGCGCGACACGGGAAGAGCATCTAAATCACCTAGAGACAGTATTGGACAGGATCCACAAGGCCGGAATCACCCTGAACCCAAACAAGTGTCACGTGGGCAAAGCAGAGGTTCAGTATTTAGGGCATTGGGTGGGAAGTGGGAAACAGAGACCAGAACCAGCCAAGATTGAGGCCATAGCCAAATGGCTCACCCTAAGCACTAAAACCCAGGTCATGGAGTTTCTAGGGACAGCGGGGTATTACAGGAAATTCGTTCCCAATTACAGCAGGGTAGCCAAGCCCCTCACTGATCTGACCCATAAGAACCAACTCCACAAGGTAACCTGGACCCCAGAGTGTGAGGAAGCCTTCTGCCAGCTAAAGGACGCCCTCACCAATACCCCTGTATTGGCCGCACCCGATCCACCTAAACGTTTCCTTGTTCACACAGACTCTTCTATGTTTGGATTGGGGGTAGTACTGAGCCAAGTCGGGCCGGACGGCCAAGAACACCCGGTAGCTTACCTGAGTCGGAAACTATTTCCCCGTGAAGTAAGCTATGCGGCCATCGAGAAGGAGTGCCTGGCGGTAGTATGGGCACTCAAAAAGTTGCAACCATATTTGTATGGATGACAGTTTTCCCTCCTAACAGACCATAATCCCCTAGTCTGGCTTAATCGGGTCTGCAGAGACAACGCCAGATTACTGTGGTGGAGTTTAGCCCTACAACCAACCTCTGGACTTCACCATCCACTACAGACTCGGCAAACAAAACGGTAACGCCGATGGACTAAGTTGACAAACGGAACTTGTACCAACCCCATAAACTTCGGTCATCCCCAAACTGATCCGTTAAGGATCAGACTGCCGATGCCGATCGCGTCGCTGAAAAGGGGAGCCGTGTTACGGAAGCCCCCAGCACCCAGAATATGTTGTGCAGTTATATGTATGTATAATAGGTTCCATGTGAGATGCATGCCCCTAATGCATCAGCCCACAGGCTGCGCCCCTGGGCAGAGGGGACAAGATATCCCCCTTCTCCGGCTCCGGCCACCTGCGGCTATTGTAATGTATGTCTGGCCTGCCACTTTTCGATTGGCCCGCCCTCTGTATCTGTGTGATATATTCTGTGTCCTGTGAGTAAAGTGTTGTCATACTGGAAATACGTGGAGAAGCAGTGATCTTTTATATGCACCCATGTAACCAAGCAATTACAGCCAACGTCCTTCATTCAGACTCCAGCCAAAGCAGAGTGGACCTCCTGAAACACGGGTTGGTACTGAAAGAGGTACTCCAGCACGGTAGACCCCGTTACACACTGTGTGCAGAATTATTAGCCAAGTTGTATTTTGATCACTTGGTACTTTTTATACATGTTGTCCTACTCCAAGCTGTTCAGGCTTGAGAGCCAACTACCAATTAAGTAAATCAGGTGATGTACATCTCTGTAATGAGGAGGGGTGTTGTCTAATGACATCAAAATCCTATATAAGGTGTGCTTAATTATTAGGCAACTTCCTTTCCTTTGGCAAAATGGGTCAGAAGAGAGATTTGAGGGGCTCTGAAAAGTCCAAAACTGTGACATGTCTTGCAGAGGGATGCAGCAGTCTTGAAATTGCCAAACTTTTGAAGCGTGATCACCGAACAATCAAGCGTTTCATGGAAAATAGCCAACAGGGTCGCAAGAAGTGTGATGAGCCAAAAAGGCGCAAAATAACTGCCCATGAATTGAGGAAAATCAAGCGTGAAGCTGCCAAGATGCCATTTGCCACCAGTTTTGCCATATTTCAGAGCTGCAACATTACTGAAGTAACAAAAAGCACAAGGTGTGCGATACTCAGGGACATGGCCAAGGTAAGGAAGGCTAAAAAACGACCACCTTTGAACAAGAAACATAAGATAAAACGTCAAAATTGGGCCAAGAAACTGACTGACTTTTCAAAGGTTTTATGGACTGATGAAATGAGAGTGACTCTTGATGGGCAGGATGGATGGGCCAGAGGCTGGATCAGTAAATGGCAGAGAGCTCCACTCTGACGCCATCAAGGTGGAGGTGGGGTACTGGTACGGGCTGGTATCATCAAAGATGAACTTGTGGGACCTTTTCAGGTTGAGGATGGAGCGAAGCTCAACTCCCAGTCCTATTGCCAGTTTCTGGAAGACAACTTCTTCAAGCAGTGGTACAGGAAGAAGTCAGTATCGTTCAAGAAAAACATGATTTTCATGCAGGACAATGCTTCATCACATGCCTCCAACTACTCCACAGCGTGGCTGGCCAGTAAAGGTCTCAAAGAAGAAAAAATAATGACATGGCCCCCTTGTTCACCTGATCTGAACCCCATAGAGAACCTGTGGTCCCTCATAAAATGTGAGATCTACAGGGAGGGAAAACAGTACACCTCTCGGAACAGTGTCTGGGAGGCTGTGGTGGCTGCTGCATGCAATGTTGATAATAAACAGATCAAGCAACTGACAGAATCTATGGATGGAAGGCTGTTGAGTGTCATCATCAAGAAAGGTGGCTATATTGGTCACTAATTTTTGGGGGTTTTGTTTTTGCATGTCAGAAATGTTTATTTCTAAATTTTGTGCAGTGATATTGGTTTACCTGGTGAAAATAAACAAGTGAGATGGGAATATATTTGTTTTTTATTAAGTTGCCTAATAATTCTGCACAGTAATAATTATCTGCACAAACAGATATCCTCCTAAGATAGCCAAATCTAAAAAAACCCCACTCCAACTTCCAAAAATATTAAGCTTTGATATTTATGAGTCTTTTGGGTTCATTGAGAACATAGTTGTTGATCAATAATAAAAATAATCCTCTAAAATACAACTTGCCTAATAATTCTGCACACAGTGTACACTATATAAGACGAAACATATGCATGTTTTTCTCAATATCTGACATGAAATCAGAATAAACATTTCCTCCTTTAGGTCAATTAGTATTACCATAATGATTAATATTTGCCAAATGCCAGAATAATGAGAGAGAATGTTGTAAAGGGAAACTGTCACCAGGTTTGACCGATACGAGTTACGGCCACCGCCTTTCAGGGCTTATCTACAGCATTCTATAATGCTGTAGATAAGCTCCTGATCCGACCTGCAAGAAAAGAAAAATAACTTTTATTATACTTACCTGTGGGGTGGTCCAATCCAATGCGTGTCGCCAGGGCCCTCATCAGGGCATAACTGCCCTTTCTGGCTTATGGGGCCCGGTGAGCAGAAAGGGGCCCAGAGCAATGTCACTAGTGATCATTGTATTACTTGTACACTGACACTACGTATAGAGCTCCTGTGTATTATGTCACCAGTGATCATTGTATTACCTATACACTGACACTATATACAGAGCTCCTGTGTATAATGTCACTGGGTGATCCCTGTATTACCTGTACACTGACACTATATACAGAGCTCCTGTGTATAATGTCACTGGTCATCACTGTATTACCTGTACACTGACACTATATACAGAACTCCTATGCATAATGTCACTGATGATCACTACATTACCAGTACAGTGACACTATATACAGAGGTCCTGTGTATAATGTCACTGGTGATCACCATACTACCTGTACACTGACACTATATACAGGGCTCCGGTGTATAATGTCACTGGTGATCACTTTATTACCTGTACACGGACAGTGTATTCTAAGTACAGATCTCCTGTGTGTAATGGCACTTATAGTGGTATCAGTATCAAGTTTTTTTTAATTAATGATCAGTAGTGTTGACCGATACCGTCCGATACTTGAAAGTATCGGTATCGGATAGTATCGGCCAATACCCGAAAAGTATCGGATATCGCCGATACCAATACCCAATACCAATACAAGTCAATGGGACACCAAGTATCGGAAGGTATCCTGATGGTTCCCAGGGTCTGAAGGAGAGTGTAAAGAGTGTAAAATAAAGAATAAAAATAAAAAATATTGATATACTCACCCTCTGACGCGCCCTGGTTGTAACCGCCAGCCTCCGTTCATAAGAATGAGCGCTTGAAAGTCCTTAGATGACGTCGCGGCCTGTGATTGGTCGCGGAGCGGTCACGTGACTGGTCGCGTGAGCCCAGCTTTTATAAAAAAAAAAAAAAAACAGACACAAACCTTATTCAGATGCCGCCCCCTGCTGCATTGTCCCCGCCCTAGGCAAGTAATGTGGGGCAACTAATGTCCCGTCCGGGATCCCGGGGCTGACTGTCAAAATCAGGACAGTCCCGCGGGATCCGGGACGGTTGGGAGGTATGAGAATGTTTAAAGGAGTATGCAAGTCACATACTCAAAGTCATATAACCGCCTGCTGCCGTGTCTGGAGAATCCTCACAGCGTGCGATGTGAACGCTGTGAAGATTCAAATGTCTACAGTCACATAGAGCAACCGAGAACAGCGGCATAAATAGAGTGTGATGGGTTGTGGTGCAAGATTTGATCCGGACCCCCGCATCATATCTATCTATAATATAACACTGGGAGCATCACTGTGTCCGAAGCCTTTATAAACTGAGCAAGCGCCTGCGCAGTCTGGACTCCACAGAGTTATGCATCCGGGGATGAGAATTGTGGCCCAGGAGATCGCAGTATGCGTAAGCACTGAACGCATACTGAGATCTCTGACGGAGAAGCACGGACATGCCAGGAGGGCAAGTATGCGATATTCCCCTGTCCCCGTTCAACCACTGGGCTACGGCTTCCGCGTCCTCTGGCTGTGACGTTCAGGTTAGAGGGCGCGATGACGTGCTTAGTGTGCGCCATCTGACTGAACAGTCACAGCCAGAGACCCGGAAGACAGACTGGAGCACAGCGGTGGAACGGGGACAGGTGAATTTCGCAAGTGTCGGGGGCCTGAGCCATTTTTTCTTTTATTGCAGCAGCATACGGGGCATATTATGCTATGGAGCATCTTATGGGGGCCATCAACCTTCATGGAGCAGCATACGGGGCATATGGATGGGAGCAGCACATGACAGAATGGGGGCGCAGGATGGGAGCAGCACATGACAGGATGGGGGCGCAGGATGGGAGCAGCACATGACAGGATGGGGGCGCAGGATGGGAGCAGCGCATGACAGAATGGGGGCGCAGGATAGGAGCAGCACATGACAGAATAGGGGCGCAGGATGGGAGCAAATGACAGGATTGGGACGCAGGATGGAAGCAGTACATATCAGGATGGAGACCATATACCAATATAAATGCTCGCCACCCGGGCATAGAACGGGTTCAATAGCTAGTCTATCTATATACACACACTGGTATATATCCCTTATACTGGGCCTCATCTTGGTATATATATCCCCATCTTGGTAATATATATCCCTTATCTTGGTATATGCCCCCCCCATTCTGGTGCTGTTCTTTAACTGCTTTATTACCTATGCAGTAATAGTACGACATAGGTAATAAACCCTGTTTCAGTGCGGGCTCCGGCGCTGAGCCCGCTCTGAACTGAGCATCTCAGCTGATCTATACAGCGGAGCCGCGTGTGTGTACGAGGTGTACCGAGCGGAGCCGCGTGTGTGTGTGTACGAGGTGTACCGAGCAGAGCCGCATGTGTGTACGAAGTGTACCAAGCGGAGCCGCGTGTGTGTACGAGGTGCACCGAGTGGAGCCACGTGTGTGTCTGTGTACCGAGCGGAGCAGACTGTGTACCGAGCGGAGCAGAGTGTGTACCGAGCGGAGCAGAGTGTGTACCGAGCGGAGCTGCTTGTGATTTTTGTGTAGAGCAATGAATTAATTGTGCCATGATTTGCTGTCTCATAGCACATGATGATACAGTGTCAGACTGTCACTGGGGCTTTGGTAGCCCTTTTATGCGTGGGGAAATAGCAGCCACAATAGCGTTGTGTCGTCACCCTCTCCATGGGAGCTGCAGCTGCTCCTCCTCAAATGCCACTGACTGGAGACAGACATGTTAGTGAGTCACCGATCTGTGACATGGACTACTCACTCACACTGGGCTCTCTGTAATAAGAACACAGCAGTGAGCACTGAGCAGCCGAGGCAAACAGAGGGAGGCTGTGAGTGTGTCCGTCCCTCCCTGCTCAGCCCAACTCTCATTCCGCACGATTATTATTAGCCAGGCATTATAATTAGCAGCTCCAGCAGTCCACTCACACTCTCGTCTGCTGCTTACATTGCCGCTGGCACCCAGGCTGTGTTCGGCTGTGTTACTAATTACGTACCTCAAACTGAAACTAGAAGTGAGTCACTCCCCTCTCTCCCTCTTTGAACAGTGACGCTGGGAGACTCAGGAACATACAGGGGAAGGGGCGTGGCCTAACAAAAGGGGGCGTGACGGGAGGTCTCCTGCTGTCTCCCGGGATCATAGCGTCCTGCGCTGGACAGCAGGACTGTAGCGCCCCCACTGCCGCAGGGCCGAGGGGTACCCGGTACCGGGCCTCTGAGTCTCTGTTCTGGGGTTGTCACAGTGGCTAGACCCGGTCCGTGACCCTGCTGAGGGGCGTACAATGAAAGTGGAGGTATGGTGATGATGTTATGGTGCGGTGAAGTGCCGGTCGCAGTAAATAACGAGGACACCAGGTTGCAGTCTCTTTACCTCTTTACTGAAGGCTTCAGGGTCCTCAGTCCGGAATACGGTTAACCAGGCTGCGCAAGTCCGGCCGGTCCGATGGCACCTCCAGAGTTCCCTTTGCAGGTGGAAATCTGTGCCTACCTTCTAGCGCCTGTGTGTTGTAGTCCTCCCCTGCTGTGCTCTCGGGATAGTACCCCACAAGTGTTGTGTCTGTTTCTCGTGTTCCCTCACAACTCGATTCTGATGTTCTTCCACGTCCCCCAAATCTTATGGTTAGGACGCACCCGTATGACGGGGAGGCTCGGAGCTCTTCCGGGACTCTAGCGTCGCCCCACTCCTGTTGTTACCCCCCTGTGTCTTCCTAGGTGAATTGGGTGAGACAGCCCGCCTCTAACTGACTGTCCTGCCGTAGGTTTGAAGTTTGGCCTGGAGCTCTATACTTCCTCGGCGTTCCGGCCACCGGTTATGCGCCTCAGTAGGATGTTGCCTCGTCTTACAGCACGACTCCTACTGGTATTCTCCTTGTTGCGTTGATCTCGTTTCTCACTCAGCACAATGAACCTCGCTTCTTATCCTTTCTTGGGGTACCGCCGCTATATCGTGCAGGCGCGGTCCTGTAACGTTCTTCTCTGTTTGCTAGGCCTCTGCCAGGATCCCACCCCTGACAGGGACCCCTCCGAATCTTCCCCCTACAACACCCTCTGCCACAAGGTGTTGCCTGGTTCCAACCCAGTCAGCTTTCTGATCTAACTTTCTGCCTAACCCCCAGTTTTACCAGACTGTGAGGAGTGGCCTAATGTATAGTACCCTTAGCTCCCCCTGGAGGCCAGACTGTGAAGTGTATTGGTGACTGTGATACCTGGTCAGATGAACTCCTTCAGTGCCATCAGACGTACCATAGCCCCCTTAGCGGCGGAGCTCCAGTACTGCAACGACCAGGACTCTGGGGCGCTGCAGGACAAAGAATGAAATCCGGGACAATCCCGCACAATGAGGGACGGTTGGGAGCTATGGAGGTGGGGAGGGGGACAGGGCACTGAGGGGTGAATGTGAGAGGTTGGGGGTATTGTGGGGCTGAAGTAGGAGAGGTTGACAGGACACTGGGGGGCGAATGTGAGAGGCTGGGGGTATTGCGGGGGGCTAAAGTGGGAGGGGAGGAGGAAAGGGCAATTTGGGGGTGGAAATGAGAGGATGGGGGTATTGTGGGGGCTGAAGTGAAGGTGGGGTAGGGGGACAGGGAACTGGGGGGTGAACGTGAGACCATGGGGGTATTGTGGAGGAGCTGGAAAAGGTCAATGGGGTGAATGTGAGACCAAGGGGGGTATTATGGATGCTGAAGTGGGGGAGGTGAGGCAGGGCACTAGGGGTGAATGTAAGAAGATGGGGGCATTGTAGTGTCTGAAGTTGGGGAGGAGGGGCACAGCACTGGAAGTGAATAAGAGAAGATAGGGGTATTGTGAAAGCTGAAGTGGGGGAGGAGGAGCAGGGCAATGTGAGAAAATGGGGGTATTGTGAGGGCTGAAGTGGGGGAGGAAGGGCAGGGCACTGGGGGTGAATGTGAGATGATGGTAGTATTGTGAGGGCTGCCGTGGGGGGAGGAGGAGCAGGGCACTGGGGGTGAATGTGAGACCATGGGGGTATTGTGGGGGCTAAAATGGGGGAGGGGGCAGGGCACTGGGGGTGAATGTGAGGTGATGGGGGTATTGTGGGGGCTTAAGTAGAGGAGGGGCAGGTCACTGGGGGGAGAATGGGTGTATTGTGGGAACTGAAATGGAGGTGGGTGAAGGGGACAGGGTGCTGGGGGGCTGATTATTATACTGTTTTTTATGAGATTATATGCACTCCATCACATGTAATAGTTGCTGTCTGGGGGGGGGCTGGAGATGGGGAGGTAGAGGGCTTTTAATACTTACCAGCTGGCTATTTTACCAGTATTAGTATAAAAAGCCCCCATTCAGTAACCATGAGCTTTATCACATTTAAAGGGAAGGTACCATGTTTGTAGATCATTAATAAATCAATGTAATGTAGCATAACATGATGTTATAACCAAGTTTGAATGCATTTGAAACATATTTTGTGTGTTATAGGAGTTTAAAGAAGCTGGGGGCTGACATCTTGCATTCACAGTAGCAGCATGACACTATCAGTGTCATAATACAGCACCCCATGGTCATAGGAGATAGACAAACTCTGACCCTATCTATTGTAATAGAACTGCTGTGAACTGGGCATGCCTCTGTGGGGTGCACAATTCACAGTAGTGGGAGTGTTATGTTCCCAAATTCATGGAGCCCTCGGATCTGCTAACATAAGCATTACTGCTTCTAGCAGAACAGATCCTAGATGCAGGAGAAGTAAAATGCAGGAGAAAAACATGGCAGAATAGCAAAGACATCAAGTAGGAATAGTGTACCATTAGCATTATTAGACCATGAGCTGTCAGCTGCTCAGCAGGAGCTGTGATTAATCCCTTCATAAGATAAGGAGCTGTGGGTCTGCAGTGAATGGCCAGACATTGTGTAGGGGGGTGAGATAATCATGTGATCTGGGTGAGAGAGAGACTGATGGGAGAGAGAGACAGTAACTGCTGGTGATAGCAGATCACAAGGCAGTTACCAACAAAATGGCACTGCCCTGTGATGCTACTCTTCATTCTGCCCCAGGGATACTAGACCACACAAAAGGGGAGGGAAATGGTGATGTCAGCTGTTACTGCCCCAGTTTTGCTGCAAACAGTAAAGCTGGTAAGTCTTAAGGTACCTTCACACGAAGCGACGCTGCAGCGATAGCGACAACGATGCCGATCGCTGCAGCGTCGCTGTTTGATCGCTGGGGAGTTGTCACACAGACCGCTCTCCAGCGACCAACGATGCCGAGGTCCCCGGGTAACCAGGGTAAACATCGGGTTGCTAAGCGCAGGGCCGCGCTTAGTAACCCGATGTTTACCCTGGTTACCAGCGTAAAAGTAAAAAAAACAAACAGTACATGCTCACCTGCGCGTCCCCCAGCGTCTGCTTCCTGACACTGACTGAGCTCCGGCCCTAACAGCACAGCGGTGACGTCACCGCTGTGCTTTCACTTTCACTTTAGGGCCGGCGCTCAGTAAGTGTCAGGAAGCAGACGCTGGGGGACGCATGTAAGTATGTGCTGTTTGTTTTTTTTACTTTTACGCTGGTAACCAGGGTAAACATCGGGTTACTAAGCGCGGCCCTGTGCTTGGTAACCCGATGTTTACCCTGGTTACCAGTGTAAAACATCGCTGGTATCGTTGCTTTTGCTTTCAAACACAACTATACACAGCGATCGGACGACCAAATAAAGTTCTGGACTTTATTCAGCGACCAGCGACATCACAGCAGGATCCTGATCGCTGCTGCGTGTCAAACGAAACGATATCGCTAGCCAGGACGCTGCAACGTCACGGATCGCTAGCGATGTCGTTTCATGTGAAGGTACCTTTACTATAGCTGCTTGAGGTCTAAAATGGAAAATGCTCCCCCTAGTGGTAAATATACAGCTCTGGCAAAAATTAAGAGACCACTGCAAAATTTTCAGTTTGTCTGATTTTTCTCTTTATAGGTATATTTTTGAGTAAAATGTAAATTGTTCTTTTATTCTATAAACTACTGACAACATGTCTCCGAAGTTCCAAGCAATACATTTTGTATTTATTTTCTGAAAATGAAAAATGGTCAAAATAAAAAAAAAACGCATTGCTTGCAGACCTCAAATAATGCAAAAAAAAACAAAAAACAAGTTCATAATCATATGGAAACAATGCAGCGCCCCAGAGTCCTGGTCGTTGCAGTGCTGTGGCTCCGCCACTAAGGGGAGCTATGGTGCGTCTGATGGCACTGAAGGAGTTCATCTGATCAGGTATCACAGACACCAATACATTTCACAGTCGGGCCTCCGGGGGGAGCTAAGGGTTCTATTCACTAGGCCACTCCCCACCATAGTGGGTAAACTGGGGGTCAGGCAGGAAGTTAGATCAGAAAGCTGACTGGGTTGGAACCAGGCAACACCTTGTGGCAGAGGGTGTTGTGGGTGAAGATACAGTAGGGTCTCTGTCAGGGGTGGGATCCTGACAGAGGCTTGGCAACTTGAACGAACGTAACGGGACCGCGCCTGCTCTGGGTAGCGGCAGTGCCCAAGGAAGGACTAGAAGAGAGATAGATTGTGCTGAGTGAGAAACGAGATCACGCAAAAGGAGAAATACCAGTAGGGGTCGTGCTGTAAGACCGAGGCAACATCCTACTGAGGCGCACTACCGGTGGCCGGAACGCCGAGGGAGTATAATAACATTCAGCTTCAAGCAATACTTCAAACAGTGGCAGGACAGTCAGTCTGAGGCGGGCTGTCTAACTTAAATCACCTATGCAGTCTTGGGGGGCAACTTGTGGAGAGGGGCGACTCTAGGGTCCCGGAAGAGCTCCGAGCCTACCCGTCAAACGGGTGCCGTCCCAACCAGAACACCAGGGAGGGACGGAGAATTAGCAGAACATCATCTAATTGAGTTGTGAGGGAACTTAAGAAACAGACACAACAGTTGTGGGGACTTTCCGTAAGCACAGCAGGGAAGGACCACAACACATAGCGCTAGAAGGAAGGCACCGATTTCCACCTGTGAAGAGAACTCTGGAGGTGCCATTGGACCGGCCGGGCTTGCGCAGCCTGGTGAACCGTATTCTGGACTGAGGACCCAGAGATCTTCAGTAAAGAGGTAAAGAGACTGCAACCTGGTGTCCTCGTTATTTACTGCACTGCACCACTACAGCGTCACTACCATCATCCATATCTATTATTCACTGTACGCCCCACGGCAGGGTCACAGACCGGGGCCTAGCCGCCGTGACAACCCCAGAGCAGAGACTCAGAGGCCCGGTACCGGGTACCCCTCGGCCCTGCGGCAGTGGGGGCGCTACAAACAACAATACTAATTTTTTAACTTGGGAAGAGTTCAGAAATCAATATTTTGTGGAAAAACCATGATTTTTAATCACAGCTTTCATGCATCTTGCCATGCTTTCTACCACACTTTCACACTACTTTTGGGTGACCTTATGCCATTCCTTGTACAAAAATTTAAGCAGTTCTGTTTTGTTGGCTTGTGACTATCCATCTTAATCTTGATTACATTCCAGAGGTTTTCAATAGGGTTCAGGTCTGGAGATTGGGTTAGGCATGACAAGGATTTGATGTGGTGGTCCTTCATCCACACCTTGATTGACCTAGCTATGAGTGAGGACGTACTGGGCTGCTGGCCTTTCAAGGGAGGACAACATGACAGGGTTGAGAGGGACTATAGGGAGTGAACAGAAGAAGTGGGTTAGCAGATTGAGAGGTATAGGACTTGAATTATAGGTCCGGGATTGGGCTGTGGGGAAGTAGGTGGGAAATAGGGCGGAGCTAGGGGGACTGGTATAAATGGGATCATCCATCTTAGTGGAGCAACCATTTTGGTGCCCCCATAGCAGAGAAGCAAGCTCTCAATTTTGAGGAGGTTTTAGGTTATTTGTAAGATTTAAGGAAGGTGGCATAGTCGTCATAGGAAGCCTGAAAGCAATTTGGGGTTGTTTTTATGTGATTGCTGGGTGTGCTTTGTCGCGGCAGCAAGGCGGGGGGGGAGAAGGTCCTCGAAGTTGGTAGTGCTAATAAATGGCGGCTCAGAGGGGGGGGATTTAAAGATCCTGGACTCCCCCCTGGTGTGGTTTAAAATGGAAGGGAATATAGTGGCACACGGATGAGATAACTGGGTCCGTGGGTACTTTGGTGGATATTGGCCAGGCGAGTCTCTTAGCATCTCTGAGCTGGTGCCTAGACGCGACCTGGAGGCCAAATTTTTGGACATTTGTCCTGAGTTGGTTACTTATTGGGGCTTAGAGGACCACTCTCTCTTTGGTTAATGTTAAACAAATAAACTGTTATGTTAAAAAATTAATAAAGGCTGCTGTGGCCAATTTATTCAAATGAATGTATGTCGGTGACGAGTAGTTACTGGGCGAGGGTGGAAAACTTTGTTTTTGGGTTGGTCTTATAAGGTTCCGAAGATATTGGAGTTTATAAGTGAAACTCACAGGCATCACGAATACCCTATGTCATGGCCTGGCGCATTGTCCTGCTGGAAAAACCAGTTCTCAGAGTTGGGGAACATTGCCTGAGCAGTAGGAATCATCTCTTTTTCCAGGATAACCTTGTATGCAGCTTAATTCATACGTCCTTCGCAAAGAACAACCAGCCCAAGTCCAGTCTTGCAGAAGCATCCCCAGATCATCACCGATCGTCCACCAAATTTCACAGTGGGTACAAGACACTGTGGCTTGTATGCCTCTCCAGGTCTCTGTGTAAACATTAGATGACCAGGTGTTGATCTATAAAATGTATTGCTTGTAACTTGAGAGACATGTTGTCAGTAGTTTATAGAATAAAAGAGCAATTTACATTTTACTCAAAAATATACCTACAGTATACAGAGAAAAATCAGACAAACTGAAAATTTTGCAATGGTCTCTTAACAGTGCATTAATACATTTTAATTACTATTTTAAGCTTAATTTCACAAAAAACAAACTATAAGAAAACTGGTGGCATCTTCCCTTTAAATCACCACTTCAGCATTTTTTTTGTTACTTTTGTTATTTCACCTCTGGAGTGGTGCTTAAAATACAAGTTACCTGCCCCCTGTCTGATACCCACTGTCATGCTTGCAGCCGCGGTCCCCGCCGCAGTATCCGCCGTTGCTTCTGCCGCTGCTCCTGCCTCTGCACCCGCCCTGCCTCCTAATACTTACCGCTCCATCCCGGCGCCACGGTGTTCTGCTGCTTGTGGGTCCCAGCATTTCTCTCATGCGCTCTCTGTCTCGCAGCCAGTGGCGAGTCTGCGCATGCACCTTAGGCCGCGGCCGCGCGCTCTGCTGGCTCTTTAACTGGCAGCATCTGACCCGGAATAACTGCAGTTTCAATCAGATGCTGCTAATGGCTATATCAGACCACCCTTCCCTAATGGAGGTGCCTGATTATTGTGTGTGCTTCGGCGTACGCTGGTTTTGACCGCTTCTGTGGGATACCTCCCACTACTACTGTTTTTCCCTCTTCCCTTTTAGTTCTTCCAGGCAGCCTCCATTCCTCTCTGCTTCTGGACTCCCTCCTCCTGTCCTGTCCCTGTGGTTCCTCTTCCCCTGGTCCTTGTTCAGTGTCCGTGTCCCTCTCTCTGTCCCATACCTTAGTGCCTAGGTTTCTACCTCCTGAACTCCCTGTACCTACTTGGCTCCAAGTTTCCATTTTCCCTTGCTTCCCAGTTTACAGCTGGTCTGCTAGCTCTTATCTATTTAGTCCCTCTGCTTCTCTACGAGCCGCCCCTCTTGGTACCAGCTGTCATGGTATCCGACTCCCCTGGGCCTTCCTCTAACAATCCTTGGATAGGGGTTGGTATCACCTGGTCCGCTCACCTGGGGAGCTTTGGTGATGCGACCCAGAGAGTCCACTCTTGGAAGCTCGCCTCTCCTAGGTGGCACACCCACCTTCCGGCATTTTCATCTGTTTTCGCTGATGCTCTCTCTCTTGCAGTTTGTGACCTGCCGGCTGCTCCAGTGTTTTTTGGAGCGGCACAGAGGTCACTAATCAATGTGTTAAATATTAATTATTAATTGAATTATTGTTATTCTTAATTCAGTACTGAGCACATTGCTTCTTGCTGACATTACAAAGTTATTTCTGTGTGTGTAGCTCAGAGTATAAGTCAACACCATATAAAAGGGAACACGTGGTCTGTGGGACATATAAATAATGTCTCTTAGGAGGGTGTGGGGGCTTTTTTCATGTGGGGGCTGTCACCTCCTGCCTTCACCATCATTCTCCATGGACATCAGACAAGTCACACAAGGAAGGAACAACTGGTAGCCATGATGACTTCAGATTTCACACAGACAGACGGCTTTTACCATTCAGAACTTTGGGAAAGATGAGTAACAAGCACTGATATTTACACATGGACAATCTGTTCGTAATTATTTCATCTATTTTTATGTTTTGCTGCAATATGGTTTTTCTGTGGACAATTCAATAAACCACTCCATTTTTATGAGAATATCATGACATTTTTATTTAAGAATAACGCACCTGGTAAAGTCCTGATTAAATAAATGTGCGAAATAAGAATATTTAACACAATGTAAGTCGTTCTGGCTCTTATAGACTTGCATTGAGAGCTTGTGACATAGTTTCTAACTTCTGACCAGTCAGAAGCTGTACTCACAAGATGGAGCCGCAGGATTGGAGCGGTGCCAAAAATGGTGAATACGCCAAAGGATGAGTATATGACCTGGGTAGGGGACTTGTGCTTAAAGCACCACTCCAGCGGTGAAAAAAACAACTCTGCTGGAGTGATGCTTTAATAGCTTAATAATAAGTAATTTATTACCGTATATAACATTTATAAAAGCTTGGACTAAACATCTGCACTTTATGTGACTGCAGACTGCCAAATCATGACAGGGAGCGTCTGCTGCATGAGTTCCCAATGTCGCTAGTGTTATCAGATGGTCATGCGACCACATGTTTGCTGTTTGCATGTGTCGACTAGAAAGGGTTGGCTTCTCCTAATAGAAGAGAATTGACAGAAGCCGAAAGAGTCATCACATGACCGTCTGCTTGAATCTGTGATAATGGGGCCATTGTTACTGTACATGGGGGGACTCAGGGGGCATTATTAAATGTTAAGTGGGGACTTAAGAAGCATTATTGTTTATAGGGGCAGCAGTAGCGCAGCTACCGGATAGTAGAGGGTGCTGAGCCGGCTGTCAGTCAGTGCCAGGGTGCGGTTACAGCTGCCGCTCTCTATACACAGATTGGTGACTAAAATCATGCCAGCGCAGCCCCTATGACTGGAAGAGTGAGGCTGCCAGGAGGAATAAAGTTAATTTCCTCTCGTCAGAGGGGCTATCAGTGCGGTCGATGCACTATGTTACAACTAGTGTTGAGCGATACCGTCCGATACTTGAAAGTATCGGTATCGGAAAGTATCGGCCGATACCGGCAAAGTATCGGATCCAATCCGATACCGATACCTGATACCAATACAAGTCAATGGGACTCAAGTATCGGACGGTATCCCTGATGGTTCCCAGGGTCTGAAGGAGAGGAAACTCTCCTTCAGGCCCTGGGATCCATATTAATGTGTAAAAGAAAGAATTAAAATAAAAAATATTGCTATACTCACCTCTCCGACGCAGCCTGGACCTCACCGAGGGAACCAGCAGCGTTCTTTGCTTAAAATTCACGCGTTTACTTCCTTACGTGAAGTCCCGGCTTGTGATTGGTCGCGTGCCGCCCATGTGGCCGCGACGCGACCAATCACAGCAAGCCGTGACGTAATTTCAGGTCCTTCAGGATTTTAAAATTACGTTCTGGCTTGTGATTGGTCGCGTCGTGGTCACATGGGCGACGCGACCAATCACAAGCCGTGACGTCACGGGAGGCAGGACATGCGCGCATTTTTAAAGACTGCAGCGTTCCGGGGTCATAGGGAAGCATCGCACAGAGAATGGGCTCCCTGCATGCTTCACTGAGACCGTCAAAACAACGCGATGTGATCGTGTTGTTCCGAGGATCTTCTCTGTTCTCCACCCTGCAGGCCCCCGGATCCAAGATGGCTGAGGGGTCCTTCCCAGGTCTTGCAGGAAGGTGGCTTGTCAGTGCCTGCTGAGAGCAAGCATCGACAAGCATCCTGCACAGTCAATGTGCAAAGTGTCAGATCAGCAATCTGACTCTATATAGTAATGTCCCACCCTGGGACAATGTAAAAAAGTTAAAAAAAAAACATTATACTGTGTAAAAATATATATTTTTAAGTTTCTAAATAAAGAAAAAAAATAAATATTGTTCCAATAAGTACATTTATTTATGTAAATAAAAAAGAGAACAATAAAAGTGCACATATTTAGTATCGCCACATCCGTAACAACCCGACCTATAAAACTGTTCCACTAGTTAACCCCTTAAGTGAACACCGTAAAAATAAATAAATAAAAAATGAGGCAAAAAACAATGTTTTATCATCATACCGCTGAACAAAAAGTGGAATAACACGCGATCAAAAAGACGGATATAATTAAACATGGACTGCTGAAAATGACATCTTGTACCGCAAAAAAACAGCTGCCAAATAGTGTCATCAGCGAAAAAATTTTAAAAAAAAGTTATAGCCCTCAGAATAAAGCGATGCAAAAATAATTATTTTTTATATAAAATAATTTTTATTGTATAAAGCGCGAAAACATAAAAACATATATAAATGAGTTATAGCTGTAATTGTACTGACCCGAGTAATAAAACTGCTTTATCAATTTTACCAAATGCAGAACGGTATTAACGCCCCCCGCCCCCCCCTCCAAAAAAAAAAAAAAAAAAAGTAATTCATGAATTTCTGGTTTTTGTTCATTCTGCCTCACAAAAATCAGAATAAAAAGCGATCAAAAAATGTCACGTGCCCGAAAATGGTACCAATAAAAACATCAACTTGTCCTGCAATAGCCAACACCTCAAATGACTCTGTGGACCAAAATATGGAAAAAATTATAGCTATCAAAATGTGGTGATGCAAAAACTATTTTTTGCAATAAAAAGCGTCTTTTAATGTGTGACAGCTGCCAAACATAAAAAACCCACTATAAA
This sequence comes from Ranitomeya variabilis, assembly GCF_051348905.1. Taxonomy (NCBI): domain Eukaryota; kingdom Metazoa; phylum Chordata; class Amphibia; order Anura; family Dendrobatidae; genus Ranitomeya; species Ranitomeya variabilis. The sequence goes on along the minus strand of NC_135234.1, from coordinate 308,651,415 downwards.
TAGTAGATCAACCCCCCCTTTATCACCCCTTTAGTTAGGGAAAATAAAAATAATGTATTTATTTCCATTTTCCCATTGGGGTTAGGGTTAGGGCTAAAGTTAGGGTTGGGGCAAAAGTTAGGGTTAAGGTTTGGATTACATTTATGGTTGGGGTAAGGGTTGGGATTAGGGTTAGGGGTGTATCAGTGTTAGGGGTGTGGTTAGAGTTATAGTTAGGTTTGGGATTAGGGTTAGGGATGTGTTGGGGTTAGGGTTATGGTTAGGGTTGGGATTAGGGTTAGAGGTGTGTTGGGATTAGGGGTGTGCTGGGGTTAGGGGTGTGGTTAGGGTTGGGATTAGGGTTAGGGGTGTGTTGGGGTTAGGGTTGGTGTTATAATTGGGGGGTTTCCACTGTTTAGGCACATCAGGGGCTCTCCAAACTTGACATGGCGTAAGATCTCAATTCCAGCCTATTCTGCATTGAAAAAGTAAAACACTGCTCCTTCCCTTCCGAGCTCTGCTGTGCGGCCAAACAGTGGTTTACCCCCACATATGGAGTATCAGCATACTCAGCACAAATTGGACAACAACATTTGCAGTCCAATTTCTCCTGTTACCCTTGTGAAAATAAAAATTTGGGGGCTAAATATCATTTTTTGGGGAAAAAAATGATTTTTTATTTTCATGGCTCTGCGTTATAAACTGTAGTGAAACACTTGGGGGTTCAAAGTTCTCACAGCACATCTAGCTAAGTTCCTTGGGGGGTCGAGTTTCCAATATGGGGTCACTTTTGGGGGGTTTCTACTGTTTAGGTACATCAGGCGCTCTGCAAATGCAACGTGACACCCGCAGACAATTCCAACAAAGTCTGCATTCCAAAACGCTGCTCCTTCCCTTCCGAGCTTTGCCATGCGCCCAAAGGGCGATTCTTCACCCCACATATGGCACATCAATGTACTCATGGCAGATTGCCCAACAGCTTTTGCTGTCCAATTTCTCCAGATACCCTTGGGAAAATTAAAAATTGTGGGCTAAAAGATCATTTTTGTTGAAAACAAAATGATTTTCTAATTTTCATGACTCTACATTATAAGCTTTAGTGAAACAATTTGGGGTTCAAAGTGCACACCACACATCTAGTTCCTTAGGTGGCCTAATTTCCAAAATGGGGTCACTTGTGAAACGCGACATGGCATCCTATCTCAATTCCAGCCAATTTTGCATTGAAAAGTCAAATGGCGCTCCTTCCCTTCCGAGCTCTGCCATGCGTCCAAACAGTGGTTTTACCCCACATATGGGGTATCGGCATACTCAGGACAAATTGTACAACAACTTTTGGGGTCCAATTTCTCCTGTTACCCTTGGTAAGATAAAACAAATTTAATCTGAAGTAATTTTTTTGTGAAAAAAAGTTAAATGTTCATTTTTATTTAAACACTAGATGGTGGCCCGATTCTAACGTATCGGGTATTCTAGAATATGCATGTCCACGTAGTATATTGCACAGCCCACGTAGTATATTGCCCAGCCACGTAGTATATTGCCCAGCCACGTAGTATATTGCCCAGTCATGTAGTATATTGCCCAGTGACGTAGTATATTGCCCAGTGACGTAGTATATTGCCCAGCCACGTAGTATATTGCCCAGTAACGTAGTATATTGCCCAGTGACATAGTATACAGCACAGAGCCACGTAGTATATTGCCCAGCCATGTAGCATATTGGCCAGTCACATAGTATATTGCCCAGCTACGTAGTATATTGCACAGCGACGTAGTATACAGCACAGAGCCACATAGTATATTGCCCAGTTACATAGTATATTGCCCAGTGATGTAGTATATTGCCCAGTTACGTAGTATATTGCCCAGTTACATAGTATACAGCACAGAGCCACATAGTATATTGCACAGCGACGTAGTATACAGCACAGAGCCACGTAGTATATTGGCCAGTCACGTAGTATATTGCCCAGCTACGTAGTATATTGGCCAGCCACGTATGTCACAGGTTAAAAAATAAAAAATAAACATATACTCACCTTCCAGGGCCCCTTGTAGTCCTGTCGCCTCCTTTTCGCGCAGGCGCGCAGGACCTGTGATGACGTCGCGGTCACATGACCGTGACGTCATGGCAGGTCCTTCTCGCAGACCAGGCAGCATCAATAGTAAAAACTTGGTCACACAGGGTTAATAGCGGCGGTAACGGAGTGAGTTACCCGTGGCATAACGCGGTCCGTTACCGCCAGCATTAACCCTGTGTGAGCGGTGACTGGAGGAGGGTATGGATTGAGCGCCGGGCACTGAATGCAGAGGAGTAAGGAGGGACTAATCAGACTGTGGCCGCTAGATGGTGGCATCGGGTATTCTAGAATATGTATGTATGTATGTATATAGCAGCCACATAGTATATAGCACAGGCCACGTAGTATATAGGAGCCATGTAGTATATAGCAGACAAATACTACATGGCCTGTGCTATATATTATGTGGCTGCTATATACAAACATACATACATATTGTAGAATACCCGTTGCGTTAATACAGGCCACGCAGTATATAACAGTGGCCACGCAGTATATTACACAGCCCACATACTATATAACACAGCCCACGCAGTATATAGCAGCCACGCAGTATATAACACAGGCGACGTAGTATATAACACTGGCCACGTAATATATAGCACAGCCCACGCAGTATATAGCAGCCACACAGTATATAGCACAGCCCCCACAGTATATAACACTGGCCACGTAATATATAACACAGCCCACGCAGTATATAGCAGCCATGCAGTATATAACTTAGCCACGTTAGTATGTAGCACAGAGATGTAGTATATAACAGAACCCACGCAGTATGTAACACAGCCCACGTAGTATATAGCAATGTGGGCACTATATGCGTGGTTAAAAAAGACTTAAAATAAAAAATAAACATATACTCACCTTCCGAAGGCCCCTTGGAGTCCTGGTGCCGGTGTGCGGTGCACGCGGCAGCTTCCGGTCCCAGGGTTGGTATGCGCGCAGGACCTGTGATGACGTCGCGGTCACATGACCGTGACGTCATGGAAGGTCCTTCTCGCATACCATCCTTGGCACCGGAACCTGCCGCTTTCACTGCCGAGGACAGCGGGCGACGTCAGAGGGTGAGAATAACCTTTTTTTTATTATTCTTATTTGTAACATTAGATATTTTTACTATTGATGCTGCATACGCAGCATCAATAGTAAAAAGTTGGTCACACAGGGTTAATAGCTGCGTAACCGGAGTGCGTTACACCGCGCTCCGGTAACTCTGGCATTAACCCTGTGTGATGGCTGACTGGAGGGGAGTATGGAGCGTGCACTGACTGCGGGGAGGAAAGAGCGGCCATTTTGCTGCCAGACTGTGTCCTTCGCTGATTGGTCGTGGCAATGGTTGTGGGCGTTTTGCCACGACCAATCAACGACTTGGATTTCCAAGACAGACAGAGGCTGCGACCAATGAATATTCGCGACAGAACGAAAGAAAGAAAGACAGAAGGACAGACGGAAGTGACCCTTAGACAATTATATAGTAGATATTCTGTCATTCATTATATGACCGGTAGGTAAACTTCATTCTTAATTTCTAGGGAAAATGGCAGTGATGCCACAGTAAACGCATGTAACGCTTTCAACTGTCTCTAAGTCTGTGTATCTGCCTATGGATTGTAGACCCACTATGCTAAGACTGCACTCACCCTGGTGGGGCATATAAAAGCAGCTATTTGGTATTCACTGGAACCTCGGGTACTCTAGAATATGTATGTATGTATGTTGCGCTATGAGTGGTGTTTAAATGTTTAAATCCCGCACAAATATCGCTGATTGGTCGCGGCCAGCCAGGAGCAACCAATCAGCATGTCTCAAATACCGTGACAATGCGTGGGAGGACTGTGCCTGTTGGGGGTTGGGGGCGCAGGATGTTGGAGGTTTGCACATGCTTGGCGTAGCCGCAGCTCTACTCCTCCCCAGCGCCACTGCTTCTCACTCGGGCGCCTCTGCTCCCTCTTCCGGGGAACCCTGCTCCTTCTCCCCGGTGCCACTGCTTCTCACTCGGGCGCCTCTGCTCCCTCTCCCAGGGGAGCCTGCTCCTTCTCCCCGGCACCACTGCTTCTCACTCGGGCGCCGACCCTGCTCCTTCACCCCGGCGCCCCGGCTCTCCGCACATGCAGGACTCCGGGTGCCCGCACACAATAGGTAGTCACAGGCCGGCGTCTTCGCAGTGCCCTCTGCCCTCCACTCTTTGCCCTCTCCAGGTCCCCAGCTTCCTCACCGCCTCTCTCGCTCACCCGAGCCGGTACACACACTGTCCGGGGGACCCTGCTCCTCCTCCCCGGTGCCCTAGCTCCCGCGCCCCGGCTGTCTGCACATGCAGGACTCCGGGTGCCCGCACACAATGCGTCGTCACAGGCTGGCATTCTCGCAGCCCCCTCTACCCTCCACTCTTTGCCCTCTCCCGGTCCCCGGCTTCCTCCCCGCCTCCCTCGCTCACCCGGGATGGTACACGCACTGTCCAGACGCCTCCACGTTCCCTCCTGGTCGGTACACTGTCCTGCTCCTCTCTCCTGTACATCGGCAGAGATGTGGAGACCACACCCCTTCCTGGAAATCGCTGATTGGTCAGGGCCCAGTCGGCCGCGACCAATCAGCGACGCAGGATTTCCGGGGCAGACAGACGGAAGTGCTCTTAGACAATTATATATATAGATTCCAAAAATTCCTGTGAAGCACCTGAAGGGTTAATAAACTTCTTGAATGTGGTTTTGAGCACCTTGACGGGTGCAGTTTTTAGAATGGTGTCACACTTGGGTATTTTCTATCATATAGACCCCTCAAAGTGACTTCAAATGTGATATGGTCCCTAAAAAAAATGGTGTTGTAAAAATGAGAAATCACTGGTCAACTTTTAACCCTTATAACGTCCTAACAAAAAAAAATTTGGTTCCAAAATTGTGCTAATGTAAAGTAGACATGTGGGAAATGTTACTTATTAAGTATTTTGTGTAATCTATCTATCTCTTTGATTTAAGGGCATGAAAATTCATATTCAGAAAATTGCGAAATTTTCAAAATTTTTGCCAAATTTTCATTTTTTTCACAAATAAATGCAAGTAATATCAAAGAAATTTTACCACTATCATGAAGTATTATATGTCACGAGTAGTGTTGAGCGATACCGTCCGATACTTGAAAGTATCGGTATCGGAAAGTATCGGCCGATACCGGCAAAGTATCGGATCTAATCCGATACCGATACCCGATACCAATACAAGTCAATGGGACTCATGTATCGGACGGTATTCCTGATGGTTCCCAGGGTCTGAAGGAGAGGAAACTCTCCTTCAGGCCCTGGGAACCATATAAATGTGTAAAAGAAAGAATTAAAATAAAAAATATCGCTATACTCACCTGTCCGACGCAGCCGGGACTTCAGCGAGGGAACCGGCAGCGTTGTTTGTTTAAAATTCGCGCTATTACTTGGTTACGTGAATTCCCGGCTTGTGATTGGTCAGGTCGGCCATGTTGCCGGGACGCGGACCAATCACAGCAAGCCGTGACGAAATTACGTCACGGCTTGCTGTGATTGGTCCGCGTCCCGGCAATATGGCCGCCCTGACCAATCACAAGCCGTGACGTCACGGGAGGCTGGACACGCGCTCATTTTAAAATGGGCGCGTGTCCAGCCTCCCGTGACGTCACGGCTTGTGATTGGTTGCGCCGCGGTCAACCAATCACAAGCCGGGAGGCTGGACGCGCTCATTTTAAAATGGGCGCGTGTCCAGCCTCCCGTGACGTCACGGCTTGTGATTGGTTGCGCCGCGGTCAACCAATCACAAGCCGGAGAGGCTGGACGCGCTCATTTTAAAATGGGCGCGTGTCCAGCCTCCCGTGACGTCACGGCTTGTGATTGGTTGCGCCGCGGTCAACCAATCACAAGCCGGGAGGCTGGACGCGCTCATTTTAAAATGGGCGCGTGTCCAGCCTCCCGTGACGTCACGGCTTGTGATTGGTCAGGGCGGCCATATTGCCGGGACGCGGACCAATCACAGCAAGCCGTGACGTAATTTCGTCACGGCTTGCTGTGATTGGTCCGCGTCCCGGCAACATGGCCGACCTGACCAATCACAAGCCGGGAATTCACGTAACCAAGTAATAGCGCGAATTTTAAACAAACAACGCTGCCGGTTCCCTCGCTGAAGTCCCGGCTGCGTCGGAGAGGTGAGTATAGCGATATTTTTTATTTTAATTCTCTCTTTTACACATTTTAACATTAATGTTGTTGCGATACCCGATACCCGATACCACAAGAGTATCGGAATCCCGGTATCGGAATTCCGATACAGCAAGTATCGGCCGATACCCGATACTTGCAGCATCGGAATGCTCAACACTAGTCACGAGAAAAAATTGTCAGTATCACCAGGATCCGTTAAATCATTCCAGAGTTATAACCTCATAAATGGACAGTGATCAGAATTGTAAAAATTGGCCCGGTCATTAAAGGGAATCTGTCAACTACTTTTCGTATATAAGCTGCGGCCACCACCATCAGGGGCTTATCTACAGCATTCTGCAATGCTGTAGATAAGCCCTCGATGTAACCTGAAAGATAAGAAAAACAAATTATATTATACTCACCTGGGGGTGGCGGTCCGGTGCGGTTCTGTCCGATGGGCGTCACAGGTCCGGGTACGGCGCCTCTCATCTTCATGCAATAGCATCATAGTTACATAGTTACATAGTTATTAAGGTTGAAGGAAGACTTTAAGTCCATCTAGTTCAACCCATAGCCTAACTTGCCCTACCATGTTGATGCAGGGGAAGGCAAAAAAAACCCATGTGGTAAGAGTAAGCTCCACCATGGGGAAAAAAATTCCTTCCCGACCCCACATACGGCAATCAGACTAGTTCCCTGGATCAATGCCCTATCAAAGAATCTAATATATATACCCTGTAACATTATACTTTTCCAGAAAGGTATCCAGTCCCCTCTTAAATTTAAGTAATGACTCACTCATTACAACATCAGACGGCAGAGAGTTCCATAGTCTCACTGCTCTTACAGTAAAGAATCCGCGTCTGTTATTATGCTTAAACCTTTTTTCCTCCAGACGTAGAGGATGCCCCCTTGTCCCTGTCACCAGTCTATGATTAAAAAGATCATCAGAAAGGTCTTTGTACTGTCCCCTCATATATTTATACATTAACATAAGATCACCCCTTAGCCTTCGTTTTTCCAAACTAAATAGCCCCAAGTGTAATAACCTATCTTGGTATTGCAGACCCCCCAGTCCTCTAATAACCTTGGTCGCTCTTCTCTGCACCCGCTCCAGTTCAGCTATGTCTTTCTTATACACCGGAGACCAGAACTGTGCACAGTATTCTAAGTGTGGTCGAACTAGTGACTTGTATAGAGGTAAAATTATGTTCTCCTCATGAGCATCTATGCCTCTTTTAATGCATCCCATTATTTTATTTGCCTTTGTAGCAGCTGCCTGACACTGGCCACTGAATATGAGTTTGTCATCCACCCATACACCCAGGTCTTTTTCATTGACTGTTTTGCCCAGAGTTTTAGAATTAAGCACATAGTTATACATCTTATTACTTCTACCCAAGTGCATGACCTTACATTTATCCCCATTAAAGCTCATTTGCCATTTATCAGCCCAAGCTTCTAGTTTACATAAATCATCCTGTAATACAAAATTGTCCTCCTCTGTATTGATTACCCTGCAGAGTTTAGTGTCATCTGCAAATATTGAAATTCTACTCTGAATGCCCCCTACAAGGTCATTAATAAATATGTTAAAAAGAAGAGGGCCCAATACTGACCCCTGTGGTACCCCACTGCTAACCGCGACCCAGTCTGAGTGTGCTCCATTAATAACCACCCTTTGTTTCCTATCCCTGAGCCAGCTCTCAATCCACTTACACATATTTTCCCCCTATCCCCATTATTCTCATTTTATGTAACAACCTTTTGTGTGGCACCGTATCAAAAGCTTTTGAAAAGTCCATATACACTACATCCACTGGGCTCCCTTGGTCCAGTCCGGAACTTACCTCTTCATAGAAGCTGATCAAATTAGTCTGACATGAACGGTCCCTAGTAAATCCGTGCTGATACTGGTTCATGAGATTATTCCTCTTCAGATACTCCAGTATAACATCCCTTAGAATGCCCTCCAGGATTTTACCCACAGTAGAGGTTAAACTTACTGGCCTATAATTTCCGAGTTCAGTTTTTGTCCCCTTTTTGAATATTGGCACCACATTTGCTATACGCCAGTCCTGTGGTACAGACTCTGTTATTATGGACTCTTTAAAGATTAAAAATAATGGTCTATCAATGACTGTACTTAATTCCTGCAGTACTCGGGGGTGTATCCCATCCGGGCCCGGAGATTTGTCAATTTTAGTGATTTTTAGACGCCGCCGTACTTCCTGCTGGGTTAAGCAGGTAACCTTTAATTGGGAATTTTTATCACTAGTCATATTGGCTGCCATGGGATTTTCTTTTGTAAATACTGATGAAAAAAAGTCATTTAGCATATTGGCTTTTTCCTCATCCTCATCCACCATTTCACCCAGACTATTTTTAAGGGGGCCAACACTATAATTTTTTAGTTTCTTACTATTTATGTAGTTAAAGAATATTTTGGGATTATTTTTGCTCTCTCTGGCAATGAGTCTCTCTGTCTCAATCTTTGCTGCCTTGATTTGCTTTTTACAGAATGTATTTAATTTTTTGTATTTATTTAATGCCTCCTCACTACCTACTTCCTTTAATTCTCTAAATGCTTTCTTTTTGTCACTTATTGCGCCCCTTACAGCTCTATTTAGCCATATTGGTTTCCTCCTATTTCTAGTATGTTTATTCCCATACGGTATATACTGTGCACAGGTCCTATCCAGGATGCTAATAAACGTCTCCCATTTTCTTTGTGTATTTTTATGTCTCAGGATTTCATCCCAGTTAATTGCACCAAGATCCTCTCTCATCCATTGGAAATTTGCCCTCCTGAAGTTTAGTGTCCTTGTCACCCCTCTACTACACATCTTATTAAAGGAGACCTGCAAACTTATTATTTTGTGATCACTATTCCCCAAGTGACCCCCAATCCTTATATTTGATATGCGTTCTGGCCTGTTGGTTAATATTAGGTCTAGCAGTGCCCCCCTCCTTGTTGGGTCCTGAACCAGTTGTGAAAGGTAGTTGTCTCTCATAGTTGTCAAAAACTGATTACCTTTACTGGAACTGCAGGTTTCTGTTCCCCAATCTATTTCAGGGTAGTTGAAGTCCCCCATAATAATGACTTCTCCTTGAGTCGCAGCGTCATCTATTTGCTTTACGAGGATATTCTCCATTGCTTCCATTATTTTTGGAGATTTATAACAAACCCCTATCAGTAATTTGTTATGTTTTCCCCCTCCCCTTATCTCCACCCACAGGGACTCTACATTTTCCTTGCTTCCTGTCGCGGCTCCTGTGCAGGCATACTTTGTCTGCCCTGTTGAGTTCAAAGCAAAGTACTGCAGTGAGCAGGCATCGGGAAAGGTCCGAGAATCCCAGCGCTTGCACACTGCAGTACTTTGCGCTTTAACGTGCAAACCACCCTTGGGGTGAAGGGGTTAAATAGAAGACCTGTGCCCCCATTCTTATACTCACCCTCCAGCGTCTTCATATAATACTTTACAGACATCACACTGGTCCCTGTTGTGAACTATACTTCTTGGCTCCCTCTTGTGGTCACTAGTGATTTGGCACTTGGATTGTCTTTTACCAGGTTTGTACTCACCTGCTTCGTTAGGCCTGGGGTGTTGCTATTTAAACTTCCTGGATTCTCAGTCCAGTGCCTGGCATCGTTGTAATCAGTTCATTTCTGTTTGCTCCTGTCTTCAGGTCCTGGTTCTTTGCAAGATAAGCTAAGTCCTGCTTTCTTACTTTTGTTTATTTGCATTGTTCTTATTTTTGTCCAGCTTGTACAAGATGTGATTCCTGATATCGCTGGAAGCTCTAGGGGGCTGATATTCTCCCCCCTCACCGTTAGTCGGTTTGGGGGTTCTTGGATATTCAGCGTGGATATTTTGCAGGGTTTTTTGCTGACCATATAAGTCATCTTACTATCTTCTGCTATTTAGTCAGTGGGCCTCTCTTTGCTAAAATCTAGTTCATTCTTACGTTTGTCTTTTCTTCTTGCCTCACCGTTATTATTTGTTGGGGGCTTGTATTTCTTTGGGGTCTTTTCTCTGGAGGCAAGAGAGGTCTTATTTTCCCTGATAGGGTTAGTTAGTTCTCCGGCTGGCGCGAGAAGTCTAGGATCAACGTAGGCACGTTCCCTGGCTACTGTTAGTGTTTGTGCTAGGATCAGCTATATGGTCAGCCTAGTTACCACTTCCCTATGAGCTGGTATTTATGTTTGCAGACTTTGCTTAATCTCTGTGATCCCTTGCCATTGAGATCATAACAGGTCCCGCAGCACCAGCTTCTGCTCATAGCTTCCAAAATGATAATATACTATCATATATAATAATACCACATATAATAATGTTATTTATATTATTAAATATTTTACCACATTTTTTGCTTCATATATATTTTTCCCTATTTTCCACCTCTAAAACCTGGGTGAGTCTTATAGTCTGATGGGTCTTATAGTCCGAAAAATATGGTAGCTATTATATTGTGTTTTGGGGGAGCAGTGGGGACACCATTTTACGTATAGGGGAACTGGGTATGTACGGGAGCTGTGGACCCATCATACTGTGTATAATGGAGCTGTGAGCCCACCATACTGTGTATAGGGGAACTGTGAAGGCATTATATTGTGCATAGGGGAGCTCGTTATACTGTATATAGAGGAGATGCGTTTGGTATTATACTTTCTATAGTGGAGCTTTGTCAGCATTATACTATGTAGAGGGGATCTGTGAGCTCATTATACTATATATAGGAGAGCATTGAAACATCATATGGTAATTCTATATGTCCATAAAGAATAATTGCTATGTAGACACTTCAAATAAATTTCAACAACAATTTCTGTTGTAATACCATTGCCATCAGACACAGCACAAGTGAAATATAAAAAATCAATTTTTATTCATACTTATTTAAAAACTTTGCTTAAAAAATAGACAGGGCTATAAAAAACCTCCATGCGGAGGGAAAACTCAGAGTATGATATTATAAATGCAACAATATTGGATATTCAAAGCAATAACAAAAGTATAAATATATCAGCCAGTGAGTAAATACTATAGCCGCAGTTCAAAAGCTATAACTAATACTATTATCCAGATGCCATTTCTCAATATCCTTAGAAACAATCAGATACGGCCAGGGCCGGACTGGCCATCGGGCACTTCTGGCAAATGCCAGAAGGGCCGGTGCCAGTGGTGGGCCGCTGTACTCTTTCCTCCCCTCCCCCGCCAGTGCCGCTGCGCCGCCGCATTCAACTATACCGGCATCTATGTATATACTAATGTGTGGGCTGTGCTGTATATACTACTGTGTGGGCTGTGCTGTATATACTACTATGTGGGCTTTGCTGTATATACTAATGTGTTGGCTGTGCTGTATATACTACTGTGTGGGCTGTGCTGTATATACTACTGTGTGGGCTGTGCTGTATACTACTGTGTGGGCTGTGCTGTATACTACTGTGTGGGCTGTGCTGTATATACTACTGTGGGCTGTGCTGTATATACTACTGTGTGGGCTGTGCTGTATACTACTATGCGGGCTGTGCTGTATACTACTACGAGGGCTGTGCTGTATACTACTACGTGGGCTGTGCTATATTATGCAGGCTGTGCTATATACTATGCGGGTTGTGCTATATACTATGCGGGTTTTGATATATACTATGGGGGTATATTATATTGTATGGGGGAGGCCATGTTATTTACTATGTGGCTGTGTTATATACTATTGCGGAGGTATATTATATTCTATGGGGGAGGCTGTTATATACTATGGGGGCATATATTATATTCTATGGGGGAGGCTGTCATATACTATGGGGGCTGCGTTATATTCTATGGAGTCTACATTATATATTATGGGGAGATGGGTTGTATTATATTCCATGGGGGGCTGTATTAGATTTTATGAGGGATGATTGCATCATACTCTTTGATGGGGCTGCATTATATTCTATGGGGAGGTGGGCTGTATTCTTTTCTATTCAGGGCTACATTATATTCTATGGGGGGCTGTATTGTATTTATATTCTATGAGGGGTGATTCATCATATTCTATGAGCGGGCTGCATTAAATTATGAGGGGGGCTGCATTATATTCTATGGGGGGGTTACATTATACTCTGGGGTGGCTGCATTATACTCTGAGGTGGCTGCATTATACTCTGGGGTGGCTGCATTATACTCTGTAGGGTGGTGGCTGCATTATACTGTATGTGGGCTGCATTATACTATATGGAGGACTATGGGGAATACGTTATACTATATGAAGAACTATGGGGTGCATTACACTATGGGAAGTGAATTGTACTAGATGGATGACTATGGCGGTGTATTATACTATATGGAGCACTATGAGGAGTGTATTATGCCATATGGAGGACTATGAGGAGTGTATCCCTCCACTGGCTCCCAATCCCCCAACGAATCCAGTTCAAACTACAAACACTGATCTACAAAGCCATCCACAACCTGTCCCCTCCCTATATCTCTGAACTAATCTCCCACTATCTTCCCTCACGTAATCTTCGTTCATCCCAAGACCTCCTACTCTCCTCCACACTTATTCGTTCCTCACACAATCGCCTCCAAGATTTCTCCCGAATATCCCCCATCCTCTGGAATTCCATGCCTCAACACGTCCGATTATCCACCACCCTCGGATCCTTCAGACGGAACCTGAAAACCCATCTCTTCAGGAAAGCCTACAGCCTACAATAACCATTCTGCTGCCTCACCACCACCAGAGCCGCCGCCGCCTCACCCCTACCTTCTGTCTCTTCCCCACTATCCCATAGAATGTAAGTCCGCAAGGACAGGGTCCCCTCCCCTCTGTACCAGTGTGTCACTGTAAACCTGTTTACTGTAAATGATATCTATAACTCTGTATGTAACCCCTTTCTCATGTACAGCACCATGGAATTAGGCTACGTTCACATTTGCGTTGTGCGCCGCAGCGTCGGCGCCGCAACGCACAACGCAAACAAAAACGCAGCAAAACGCATGCACAACGCTGCGTTTTGCGCCGCATGCGTCCTTTTTTTGATTGATTTTGGACGCAGCAAAAATGCAACTTGCTGCGTCCTCTGCGCCCGGACGCGGGCGCCGCAGGGACGCATGTGGCGCAAAACGCAAGTGCGACGCATGTCCATGCGCCCCCATGTTAAATATAGGGGCGCATGACGCATGCGGCGACGCTGCGGCGCCCGACGCTGCGGCGCCCGACGCTGCGGCGCCGACCGCAAATGTGAACGTAGACTTAATGGTGCTATATAAATAAATAATAATAATAATAATATTATACTATGTGGAGGACTGAGCAGTGTATTTTAATATATGGAGGATTATAGGGAGTGTATTATACTATATGGAGGACTGTGGTGCACATTATAATATATGGAGGACTATGGGGTGTATTTTACTAAACAAGTAAAATGCTGCATATTCAGATTGTTTTTGCCGGAACAAAAATCCTTGTTCTCAGCAGCACATCGCCGATGTAAACTGTAGATGTGCTGCTTATAACATGATACTGTATGGTGATCTATTAGTGATCTATTAGTGATGGTTCTGTCCCATCATTCTTTCTCAGACAGTGGAAAGAGGCCAGGAAACAAGCGTTGAACAACTTCAGTATTGTCAATCAAACTCATTTAGCGGCTTGAACTCAGCGCATATAAATACAACCGAAATGCTTTTGTGTGATGTGCAATATGTTAGCATTTGGGGCCCCATTTTAAACTTTGCCTACGGCCCCACTTTGCCTAAAACCGGCCCTGCCTACAAGTGTACAAAGATATTATACAGTCACCATGTGACAAGTGGGCCTGTGTAACTTCAAATGCCAGGGCTGAATTTTAGTCCCAGTCCGGCCCTGGATACGGCTATACTAATAATGCATTCTATGCTTATGAAGATAATAACCATATTATATCCACATGATGCTTTTATAAAGATAACACTGTCCCAACAATAATACTAATAGCAATAGTTACCCACTGAAGAGTTTGCCTCTTTCTTTAAGCAGAAGATTGATATGATCAGAGAAAGCTTTGGCCCGCATCCCCCAATACACCTCTTAGGCTAGTTTCTCATTTGCGTTAGAATTCACAGCGTTTAATCTGCATCCACAAGTGCTGGAAAAAACACATATAAACGCGTACAAACGCGGCGTTTTTTAGACGCATGGGGGAACGCATGCGGTTTAAAAAATGCTGCGTTTGCATGCTTTTCCATGTGTTTTTTTCTGCGTTTGCTTTTTTGGTGCGCATGATGACTAATTTTACAGGACAAAAATCTAGATAACCAGACACCGCCAAAGGGACTACAAAGGGCGTGTATTATGGGATATCTTTATATAGACCCTTGAACAGCTGAAATCTTCAGATTTTGCTCCTGTATCCTGTGTCATGATGGATCTTCGCATGGAGAGCTTTTATTTCAACCTGGATTTAAGCATCAAGCTGTTTCTTGTCTGTGCATTTGCTTGGGAGCAAGACAGAAATCGCGAAAGATGGAGAAGACGACGGCGTAGGCGTTTTTGGAGACACCCCATTATTGAACTACGTGAGAGCCGTGGAGCCTATCACACGCTGTATGGTGAGCTTAATGCCAACCCGGACAAATTCCCAGAATATACAAGGATGTCGCAAGACTCGTTCCGGGATTTGCTTGCTCGTGTCCAAGGAGCCATACGGAGACAGGACACCCAGCTCCTGTAATAATTATAGGGGATAATTCAGGACACTCTTTGCGTGGAACAAGACAACAGGACACAGTTTTATAAGTGGTAAAGTTTATTTTATCACGCGGTGATTCAAGCAGGTGCAGAGAGAAACTCAAGTCCATAACACTTGGTGCAAATAATAAACGCAGCTTAGCAGTCAATAGGAAACTTCAGAGGTAGATGCAAACAAACCGAAAGTCTATGAAGCACAGTTATTCTTGAGGAAACTTGACACGAATAGATCCTTGACTTAGTCCAGACACAGATAGATATGCTATTAGGCAGTTCAAATCATATCTTAGCTCAACCAGGGAGGCCTGGTTAATAGTCTCAGGTTTTGCAGAGCAGAAACAGCTTACATGTCCAGCAAATGCAGATGGAAGTAACACAAGCAGCAGATGAAGGAGGATTACTGAACACTGGTGTATGCAGCAGGAACTCAGAGCAGAGTGGCAGGATCTCCAACACAGGTTCACAGGAGCAGGTGCAGGTGCAAGGCCAGGGAGTAATCAGGAGCTGGATGCAAAGCAGAATAATCTAGCACAGACTGAAGGCTGGGGTGGAGTTTTATAGCAGGAAGACAAGTGCACATGAGACCAAAGACGCCATGTTGGAAAAGGGCAGTAATGCACAAAAGGTAAAAAATGTTCAGAGTCCTGACATTACTCCCTCCTTAGAAGCGGCCTCAGGACGATCCTGGACCTGGTTTCTCTGGGAATCTCTGATGAAAACTAGAAATCTTCTGTTGGGCATTGATGTTTTCCACAGGTTCCCAAGAGTCTTCCTCAGGGGGATATCCCTGCAATCTTATCACATATTGGAGCCGATTCCTGCGAATCCTGGAATCAATAATTTCCTCCACCACGAATTGTTCTTTCCCATCAATCACCACAGGCTGCGGAGGTGGCACAACACGTCCCTGGAAGGTATTAGGAGATACAGGCTTTAGTAAAGATACATGAAAAACTGGGTGTACCTTCATTGTCCTAGGTAGCTTCAGCCGGCAGGCCACAGAGCTCACAATACCGTTGATGTTGAAAGGGCCAATGAATTTCTGTCCAAGTTTTTGTGAAGGAACATTTAACTTCAGATTCTTAGTTGCTAACCACACGGAATCTCCTACCTTGAACATGGGTGCAGGTTTACGGAATCTATCAGCCGATCTCTTATAATGTTCTTGAGCCGTGGTCAGGGATTCCTTCAGAACCTCCAGATTTTGTCTCATCGCAGTCAGCCTTTCCTCCACTGCTGGAACCGGAGAATTAATTGGAGACCTAGGTAAAATACATGGATGATAACCCAGATTGGCAAAGAAAGGTGTAAATTTAGTGGAGGCGCTCTGAGAATTATTATATGAAAATTCGGCTAACGGCAACAACTCCAACCAATCATCCTGGAGATGGCTGACATAGCATCTTAGATATTGTTCCAGCGTCTGGTTGGTACGCTCAGTCTGACCATTTGTCTGGGGATGGTAAGCAGAAGAGAGACAGACATTAATATTGAGTGCAGATCAAAACCCCTTCCAGAATCTTGAAGTGAACTGCACTCCATGGTCAGAGATGATCTCATCCGGCACCCCATGCAACCGAAAGACATTCTGTATAACCAAGTTCACTGTATCTTTATCAGAGGGGAGGCCGGTGCACGGAACAAAATGAGCAGCTTTAGTCAGGTGATCAACTACCACCATGATTGTATTCATGCCCCCCGATGTAGGCAGCTCCACAATAAAGTCCATTGATATAGACCCCCAAGGGCGGGATGGAACAGGTAATGGTTGTAGAAGACCCGTAGGTGCCACATGAGGAGTCTTGTAACGGGCACATACCTCGCAAGAGAGAACATAGTCCTTGGTATCCTTCAGGCAAGTTAGCCACCAGAAGAATCGGCTCAGGAATTCTTGTGTCTTCTGTACCCCCCTGTGACCAGCCAACTTGGAGTCATGTACCAACTTGAGGATCTGCAGACGGACGACCTCCGGGACGTAGATACGTCGATCTCTGAACCACATGCCACCCTTAAAGACAAGATTAATATCCACAGGTGGGTTGGCCAGAAATACATCACCTTCATAGGCCTCCCTGCACTCCTTCCAGTCATGATCGTGGATAACTCCGATGAAATTGGCATCAGATAGAATGGTCTTGGACGGGGCTCCAGGTACGGAATCCGCAGCATGGATTCGGGATAAAGCATCAACCTTCCCATTACGAGAACCTGGACGGTATGAGATAACAAAGTTAAATTGATTTAAGAATAAGTTCCAATGAGCCTGATGAGGAGAAAGACATCTAGCGGATCTAAGGAACTCTAGATTGTGATGGTCAGTTAGCACTATGATCTGTTGTGCAGCTCCTTGCAGATGATGCCTCCATTCTTTGAAAGCTGCAATAAGAGCCAGCAATTCCTTGTCTCCCACGTTGTAATTCTTCTCTGCTGAGGTTAGTCTACGGGAAAAGGAAGCACAAGGATGTAGCAGACCCTTCTCTCCAGTTCTTTGGGAGAGAATAGCCCCCAAAGCATTATCAGAAGCGTCCACCTCCACAATGAAAGGATGTGTGGGATCTGGGTGTATCAACAGCGGTGCTGATGTGGAACAGATCTTCAGCCGATCAAAAGCTTCTGGAGCCTGTGATGCCCACTTAAAGGGCTTTTCCTTCTTTGTCAAGGAAGTAATGGGACGGACAATATCAGAAAAATTTCGAATGAAGCATCTGTAGAAATTTGCAAAACCAATAAAGCGTTGGACCTCCTTAACGTTCTTGGGTGCCGGCCAGTCAAGGATAGCCTGAATCTTACCAGATTCCATGTTCAGCCCCGGGGGAGAGATGACATAACACAAGAACTGTATCTCAGAACGATGGAACTCGCATTTCTCTGGCTTGATATACAGTTGGTTCTCTTTCAGACGTCTTAAAACAGTTTTGACATGTTCTTCATGTTCCTGTAGAGAGTCAGAAAAGATTAGTATATCGTCCAAATAGATCACCACAAACTGGTCCAACAAATCTCTGAAGATGTCATTAACAAGCTGTTGAAATGCTGTAGGGGCGTTACAAAGCCCGAAGGGCATCACAAGAGATTCAAAGTGTCCATACCGGCATCTGAATGCTGTCTTCCACTCATCCCCTGGAATGCGAATACGCACCAAATTATAAGCCCCACGAAGATCCAGCTTAGAGAACACCTTAGCAAGGTGGACTCTTTCCAGTAATTCGGGAATCAGAGGCAAAGGGTAACGGTTTCATACGGTTACCTTATTGAGTTCCCGATAGTCAACACAGGGTCTCAGGGTCCCATCCTTCTTCTTTACAAAAAAATGGGTGCCCCTGCTGGTGAGGAAGAAGGATGTATGAAGCCTTTGGCCAGATTTTCATCAATATACTCCTTTAAGGCTTGAAGCTCAGGTGCCGCCAAAGGGTATACATGACCAAAAGGAATATCTGCCCCAGGAAGCAACTCAATGGAACTATCATAATGCCTATGTGGAGGAAGTTGATCTGCATTCTTCTTGTCACATAGGTCAGAGAACTCTTTATATGCTGGAGGTAAAGAAGATACCTGTACATGTGGTTCCGTAGCCGTGGACTCAGGGACAGCTTCTGTTAACGCTGAGTTGCTCCTTGTTGGCAAGATAATCTCCTTTGTCTCCCAGTTGATAATTGGGTTCTGAGAACGCAACCAAGGAATGCCTAAAATCACAGGAAATTGAGGAGAAGAAATTAGCAAGAAAGAAAGTTGCTCCTGATGATTAGGCTCCAAAAAAATTTCAAGGGGTACGGTCTCCTGATCCACAGGCCCAGAGATTAAAGGTGACCCATCCACTGTTTCCATGGTAATTGGAGAGGCTCTTTGCTGAATTTTAATACCATGTTCCTTGGCAAATGCGATATCCATGAAATTGTCACCTGCACCAGAGTCAATCATAGCTGAACTGGAAATCCACTTTCCTGAACACAGGATCTTAATAGGGAGAGAACAGTGAGAGTTCTTTTCCTTCAGCTCCTTGGGGGGTGAAGTCATAGAAAGTGAATGGAATACAGCGTTTAAAGGCAGACTACATTCAGAGATGTCAGATTCATCATCACAGTTGTCATACTCCCCTATTGCTGCTAGCACCTTGTTAGGCCGTCTAGGACACTTAGGACAATTGATCAAGAAGTGGTCAGACTGGCCGCATTAGAAACATAGACTTTCACGAAGGCGATGCTCCCGGTGCTCATTGATCTCGCGTCTCTGATCGGAATCAATTTGCAAGGGCACCTCCTCCACTTCCAGAGATGTTTTACCTGCAGGCTCTTTGGAAGGAAGGGAAAAGTTAGAAATACGGTTATATGCAGCAAATTTCTCCTGCCTACGCTCAGTAAGGCGAATGTCTATGCGCACACAATGCTGTATAAATGTCTCTAGTTCTTGTGGTGACTCCGAGCGAGCTAGTTCATCTTTTATAATACTAGACAGACCCCTCTTAAAAATAGGCAATTGTGCATAACTGTCCCAATTGGTATCTACCGCTAATCTCCTGAATTCAGTGGCATACTCAATAACAGAACGTTTAGCCTGGCGTAAAGACAACAAAGCAGATTCAGTGGTTGCACGGTGATTAGGGTCATCAAACATTAATGCCATAGCAGCCAAGAAATCATCCAAGTCATTTAACCGTGGGTCACGAGACTCAATCATCGGATTCGCCCAGGCGAGCGCTCGTGAGGTCAGTAGCATTATTACACACAATACTTTGGATCTATCAGTAGGAAAACGGTCAGCATGCACATCAAAATATAGCATACATTGATTCACAAAGCCACAAAATTTGTCACGATCACCATTAAATCTGAATGGGGGCAACTTAGGTGGGCTAGCTGGTGGCGGTTGCCCAGAGGGTAAAGTCACTTGTGCAGCTATTTGCGTGCTTATGTCCTGAAAAGCCCATCCATACTGGGACTCTATGCCAGCAAGTTTGTTTTCCTGGGCTGCCATGCGATTGCTTAAGTCCTGCAAAGTTTGTCCAAACACTTGTTGATTGTGTTCAAAGCTTCCAAACTTCTTTTGCAGACATTCCACATCCTACTGCAGTGATTTAATTATGGAAAACACCTGCTCTAATCTGCTCTCTGCAGTCATTGTTCCAGCAGTCTCGTTTTTTAAGGCTAGATTATCCTGTAATAATTATAGGGGATAATTCAGGAGACTCTTTGCGTGGAACAAGACAACAGGACACAGTTTTATAAGTGGTAAAGTTTATATTATCACGCGGTGATTCAAGCAGGTGCAGAGAGAAACTCAAGTCCATAACACTTGGTGCAAATAATAAACGCAGCTTAGCAGTCAATAGGAAACTTCAGAGGTAGATGCAAACAAACCAAAAGTCTATGAAGCACAGTTATTCTTGAGGAAACTTGACACGAATAGATCCTTGACTTAGTCCAGACACAGATAGATATGCTATTAGGCAGTTCAAATCATATCTTAGCTCAACCAGGGAGGCCTGGTTAATAGTCTCAGGTTTTGCAGAGCAGAAACAGCTTACATGTCCAGCAAATTCAGATGGAAGTAACACGAGCAGCAGATGAAGGAGGATTACTGAACACTGGTGTATGCAGCAGGAACTCAGAGCAGAGTGGCAGGATCTCCAACACAGGTTCACAGGAGCAGGTGCAGGTGCAAGGCCAGGGAGTAATCAGGAGCTGGATGCAAAGCAGAATAATCTAGCACAGACTGAAGGCTGGGGTGGAGTTTTATAGCAGGAAGACAAGTGCACATGAGACCAAAGACGCCATGTTGGAAAAGGGCAGTAATGCACAAAAGGTAAAAAATGTTCAGAGTCCTGACAGCTCCGTAGAGCGATTCCACCAGAGGAACGTCTGCTGGTTACATTAAGGTATGTAAGAAATGTAAACCAATGTCAGTGCTAATTTTGGGTGTACTAAACATGTTTTATTTTTGTTTGGTAATTTTCTTTCTGTCTTTGGCATAACCACACCTTAAATAGAACTGATTGTAATTTTTCTTTAATTCTTTTCTTCCAGATTTCTGGTAACCGGAGAGAGTTTATCATCCCTCCATTTCCAATACCAGCTTGGAATATCCACCCTGTTGGGAATAGTTGCGGACACCTGCCGGGCTTTGTGGAATGTACTCCGGGATGAGTTTATACCCCTACCCACCTTGGACACGTGGATTGTAATTGTGGAAAAATTCTGGAGTGTGTGTGATTTCCCCAACTGTTTAGGAGCGGTGGATGGAAAGCACATCCGCATTATCAAACCAGCCAGAACAGAATCGGAGTACTTCAACTATAAAAAATATTTTTCTGTTGTGCTCATGGCAATAGCCGATGCGGACTGTCAGTTCATCGCCGTGGACATTGGAGCTTTTGGCCGTGGCAACGATTCCCAGACTTTCAAGAACTAGGATATGGGCCACCGTGTGCATGGCATAAAATTTTAATTTTCCACGGCCACAACCTTTCCCCAATACTCAAGGTCCGCCGATGCCATTTGTTATGGTTGGGGATGAGGCCTTTCAGATGTGCGAAAACCTACTGAAGCCATATTCCAGTTGTGACTTGAACCACACTTAAACGGTCTTTAACTACAGACTGACAAGGGCATGAAGAACTGTAGAGTGTACCTCTGGGATTCTAGTCTCAAAATGGCGCATTCTTGCATCAGCCATTCATCTAAAAATGGAGACAGTTGATGAGGTGGTCAAAGCCTGTGTGGTTCTGCACAATTACATTATGGCTAAGGAGCGGCCCAACATTGAACTGGATGAACCAGTTGCACACCCACTGCCCGATTACCAGCATTACCCGCTGCGGTCAACAGTTGAAGTTGGCCACATGCGAAACCAATTTGCTGCGTTTTTTGATTCGGATATGGACGTGTGTCATGGCAGGACAATGTTGCGCAAATGTCCTGTTGTTATTTTATCTGTACCAGTTATTTTCTTACATGTTACTAATGTTTCTCGTTAATAAACATTTTTTGTTGTCTTGACCGTGTCTCATATGTATTTCCTCTATAAAACGAGTTTGTCCTCACACTAGCAATATTTGGTCTGTATTTATTATCAGTATTTATAATCCAAAACCAGGAGTGTGTGATGAAGGCTGAAGTGCTAGATATGCTAATATTATACTTTTCCTCTAAAAGTTCCACTCCTTGTTTTGGCTTACAAATACCAGTATAAAGTAGTGACCACATACTGCTAGTGTGACGGCAGCCATGTGGTTTTAGTGATAAGGTTGTTGACGTCATTGCGTCCTGATTCTGTTCTGCTATGAAGTATCAATTGGACACAGACTGAAGAGACAATGGCTGTCATACAAAACAGATCTATACTCATCAAGTCAGGTGTCAGAAATAGTGAATTCATGATGCACATATAATAGCCTCATGAATTCACTATTTCTGACACATGTGCAGGTGAGCATAGGTATGACCGCCATCGTCCCTTGAGTTTGGTGTGAAATAGATTATGTACACAGAGACTCTGATTTCTGTTCCTTTGTCCCCTTTCAATCACTGTTTATTGTTTGTTATTTATTCTTATATGATGTTAAAATATATGTTCATACGATTAAATAAATATGTACACAGAAGAGAAAAAGGAGGCTATATAATGCACTTCTCTACTCACCAGGTCAGGCATCCCAACTAATGAGTTTTTGGACACCTGACCCATACAGTATAGTTTTGCATGGTATTGCCACTATTTTCTCTTCAGTCTGCAACACTAGTCACAGACTAAGCAGAATGAAGAGATTAAGGAGAAAATACAAGTATACATTTTTTCAGGGCCGGACTGGGACTAAAATTCAGCCCTGGCATTTGAAGTTACACAGGCCCACTTGTCACATGGTGACTGTATAATATCTTTGTACACTTGTAGGCAGGGCCGGTTTTAGGCAAAGTGGGGCCCTAGGCAAAGTTTAAAATGGGGCCCCAAATGCTAACATATTGCACATCACACAAAAGCATTTCGGTTGTATTTATATGCGCTGAGTTCAAGCCGCTAAATGAGTTTGATTGACAATACTGAAGTTGTTCAACGCTTGTTTCCTGGCCTCTTTCCACCGTCTGAGAAAGAATGATGGGACAGAACCATCACTAATAGATCACTAACAGATCACCATACAGTATCATGTTATAAGCAGCACATCTACAGTTTACATCGGCGATGTGCTGCTGAGAACAAGGATTTTTGTTCCGGCAAAAACAATCTGAATATGCAGCATTTTACTTGTTTAGTAAAATACACCCCATAGTCCTCCATATATTATAATGTGCACCACAGTCCTCCATATAGTATAATACACTCCCTATAATCCTCCATATATTAAAATACACTGCTCAGTCCTCCACATAGTATAATATTATTATTATTATTATTTATTTATATAGCACCATTAAGTCTACGTTCACATTTGCGGTCGGCGCCGCAGCGTCGGGCGCCGCAGCGTCGCCGCATGCGTCATGCGCCCCTATATTTAACATGGGGGTGGATGGACATGCGTCGCACTTGCGTTTTGCGCCACATGCGTCCCTGCGGCGCCCGCGTCCGTGCGCAGAGGACGCAGCAAGTTGCATTTTTGCTGCGTCCAAAATCAATAAAAAAAAGGATGCATGCGGCGCAAAACGCAGCGTTGTGCATGCGTTTTGCTGCGTTTTTGTTTGCGTTGTGCGTTGCGGCGCCGACGCTGCGGCGCACAACGCAAATGTGAACGTAGCCTAATTCCATGGTGCTGTACATGAGAAAGGGGTTACATACAGAGTTATAGATATCATTTACAGTAAACAGGTTTACAGTGACACACTGGTACAGAGGGGAGAGGACCCTGTCCTTGCGGACTTACATTCTATGGGATAGTGGGGAAGAGACAGAAGGTAGGGGTGAGGCGGCGGCGGCTCTGGCGGTGGTGAGGCAGCAGAATGGTTATTGTAGGCTGTAGGCTTTCCTGAAGAGATGGGTTTTCAGGTTCCGTCTGAAGGATCCGAGGGTGGTGGATAATCGGACGTGTTGAGGCATGGAATTCCAGAGGATGGGGGATATTCGGGAGAAATCTTGGAGGCGATTGTGTGAGGAACGAATAAGTGTGGAGGAGAGTAGGAGGTCTTGGGATGAACGAAGATTACGTGAGGGAAGATAGTGGGAGATTAGTTCAGAGATATAGGGAGGGGACAGGTTGTGGATGGCTTTGTAGATCAGTGTTTGTAGTTTGAACTGGATTCGTTGGGGGATTGGGAGCCAGTGGAGGGATACACTCCTCATAGTCCTCCATATGGCATAATACACTCCTCATAGTGCTCCATATAGTATAATACACCGCCATAGTCATCCATCTAGTACAATTCACTTCCCATAGTGTAATGCACCCCATAGTTCTTCATATAGTATAACGTATTCCCCATAGTCCTCCATATAGTATAATGCAGCCCACATACAGTATAATGCAGCCACCACCCTACAGAGTATAATGCAGCCACCCCAGAGTATAATGCAGCCACCTCAGAGTATAATGCAGCCACCCCAGAGTATAATGTAACCCCCCCATAGAATATAATGCAGCCCCCCTCATAATTTAATGCAGCCCGCTCATAGAATATGATGAATCACCCCTCATAGAATATAAATACAATACAGCCCCCCATAGAATATAATGTAGCCCTGAATAGAAAAGAATACAGCCCACCTCCCCATAGAATATAATGCAGCCCCATCAAAGAGTATGATGCAATCATCCCTCATAAAATCTAATACAGCCCCCCATGGAATATAATACAACCCATCTCCCCATAATATATAATGTAGCCCCCCATAGAATATAATGCAGCCCCCATAGTATATGACAGCCTCCCCCATAGAATATAATATACGCCCCCATAGTATATAACAGCCTCCCCCATAGAATATAATATACCTCCGCAATAGTATATAACACAGCCACATAGTAAATAACATGGCCTCCCCCATACAATATAATATACCCCCATAGTATATATCAAAGCCCGCATAGTATATAGCACAACCCGCATAGTATATAGCACAGCCTGCATAATATAGCACAGCCCACGTAGTAGTATACAGCACAGCCCTCGTAGTAGTATACAGCACAGCCCGCATAGTAGTATACAGCACAGCCCACACAGTAGTATATACAGCACAGCCCACAGTAGTATATACAGCACAGCCCACACAGTAGTATACAGCACAGCCCACACAGTAGTATACAGCACAGCCCACACAGTAGTATATACAGCACAGCCCACACAGTAGTATATACAGCACAGCCAACACATTAGTATATACAGCAAAGCCCACATAGTAGTATATACAGCACAGCCCACACAGTAGTATATACAGCACAGCCCACACATTAGTATATACATAGATGCCGGTATAGTTGAATGCGGCGGCGCGGCGGCACTGGCGGGGGAGGGGAGGAAAGAGTACAGCGGCCCACCACTGGCACCGGCCCTTCTGGCATTTGCCAGAAGTGCCCGATGGCCAGTCCGGCCCTGCATTTTTTGGTCCACCTCATAGCTCTATACTAAAGACACACAAAGTCTTGTACTTGCTAACTACTGGAGCTATGATGTGGCCAAAAAATAAAGTGTGTGGCGAAGTTTGTGTGTTGCGGTGGCGAAAGACACAATAAACCAAACATAATTGGGGCAAAAAAACTTGTATTTATTTTTTAACAACTAAAATATTTATTTAACTGCACCTGCTTGGGGTAGACTGATGTAAACGGGGGGTGTGAAGCACTGAGGCCTGGCTAATCGTGGACGGCGCAGAGGTGGCAGGAGAAGGGGCAATGAAACTAGTGGGGTCTGGTAGTTCGGGGATAGGGCTTGACACATGAGAGGCTTGAGACGCACTGGAAGGATGAGAAAAACCTGACATTACAGACACACTGGGGGGTGAAGGGGGAGGAATACTAAGAGTCCGCTGTTTTGTTGTTTTTTTTCTGTAATTGCCGGGTTCTGGTAAAGGTACCTTCACACTAAGCGACGCTGCAGCGATACAGACAACGATGCCGATCGCTGCAGCGTCGATGTTTGGTCTCTGGAGAGCTGTCACACAGACCGCTCTCCAGTGACCAACGATGCCGAGGTCCCCGGGTAACCAGGGTAAACATCGGGTTGCTAAGCGCAGGGCCGCGCTTAGTAACCCGATGTTTACCCTGGTTACCAGTGTAAAATGTAAAAAAACAAACAGTTACATACTCACCTTCGCGTCCCCCGGCGTCCGCTTCCCGCACTGACTGAGTGCCGGCCCTAACAGCAGAGCGGTGACGACACCGCTGTTCTGTGCTTTCACTTTACGGCCGGCGCTCAGTCAGTGCAGGAAGCGGACGCCGGGGGACGCGAAGGTGAGTATGTACTGTTTGTTTTTTTTACTTTTACAATGGTAACCAGGGTAAACATCGGGTTACTAAGCGCGGCCCTGCGCTTAGTAACCCGATATTTACCCTGGTTACCATTGTAAAACATCGCTGGTATTGTTGCTTTTGCTGTCAAACACAACGATACACGGCGATCTGACGACCAAATAAAGTTCTGAACTTTAACCAACGACCAGCGATATCACAGCAGGATCCTGATCGCTGCTGCGTGTCACACTCAACGATATCACTAGCCAGGACGCTGCAACGTCACGGATCGTTAGCGATATCGTTTAGTGTGAAGGTACCTTAAGACTCGGTGGGCTCATATGTCATGGCATGGTCATAATGGGTGACCTGTCAGGGTCGGGCTGCACTGTGTCAGAGTCCATAGTGCTCGTAGAGCGTGCAGCCATGCCAGAGTCCATAGTGCTCGTAGAGCGTGCAGCCATGCCAGAGTCCACAGTGCTTGTAGAGCGTGCAGCCATGCCAGAATCCATAGTGCTCGTAGAGCGTGCAGCCATGCTAGAGTCAATAGTGCTCATAGAGCGTGCAGCCATGCCAGAGTCTATAGCGCTTGTAGAGCAGAAAGCCATGCCAGGGTCCTGCTGCATCTTGATGGTGGCAGTACGGAAGGCCATGCCAGGGTCCTGCTGCATCGTGGTGGTGGCGGTACGGAAGGCCATGCCTGGGTCGTGCTGCATCGTCGTGTCAGTGGAGGAGGTCCAAGCAGGAGCAGTGGTTGTCATGGTTGTGGCGGTGGGCTGTCCAACAGCACTCGGCATCGTGGTGGTGCTGTACTGGTGTCCGGCAGTGCTAGGAATAGAGGTGGCCATGCAGTGGTATGCAGCAGAGGTCGGCATTGAGGTTAATCGTGACAGTGAAGGCACTGGTGGATATGCCGCCACTGTCTTCTGAAAATACCGACTCTGCTGCATAGCCTGCACGTAAGCAGCATTGCAGGTCTGCATGACACTCAGCTGGAGATCAGGAGTAAGGTGTTCCGACATGCCCTGCTCAATTTGGTTAAAAAAATGATGTGCTGGCCTCTGGAGGTCGGCTTTTACTTGGTCAAGGCTTTTGGTGACCACCTGGATACGTGTATTCATGTGGCTAAGTGAAATCCATTTGGTCACCCAAAGCCTTGAGTCCTTCGTGAAAAACCAAGCTCAAGTGCAAAAACTCGGGCATGAGGGACCTGTCCGATGCCCTCTGCCGCTGCCGGGAAGAGCCCCCCAAAAAAGGGGCAGTGGCAGAGGACTGGGAAAGGGGAACACCTGATGGACCAGCTTCCTGGTCTCCAGATAGTGTGGCAGGTCCACTTGCTGCAGCGCTGCTGGATGGCTGGGACAGGTCCGTGGCTGTCTGATGAAGGACCGCTCCAGAACCTGGGCCAACAGTAGTGCTCCATGTGCTGTGAAAAAAGGAAAAAGAAAATTAATACCAAAAATTAACCAGACTCAAAATCCTGTGGAATAGAAATATACAGATTATGGCAATACAATACAACCTAATGCACGGGAGAAATACTTACATTCTCTGAGTAAGGACCGGTCTTAAAAATGCCAGAACGCAGTGGTATTTGAATTTTCTGATCCTTGCTCCTGAACCACTGGGAACACGGCTCTCTTGACTCAGGTCCTTGTAGAAGCCGTCCTTCATCAAACACCAACGTGTTTTGACTCTGGCCACTGTTGAAAAAACAAAACATAATGGTTAGACAATGGACTTTTGGCCGTGCTCACACAACTGTGTGTGATGAGAGAAACTCCTGAGAGTTTATCTCATCACACACAGTTGTGTGAGCACGGCCAAGGTCTCTGCTGCTTCACACTGCATTGCAATATTTACCAAAAGCATTTCGGACCCGATTTGGGGCGTTGTCCCAGCCATCCCACATCTCTTTGGCCACCTCATTCCATAGGCGCCGGATCGTCACGTTGTCCGAGTGCTGTGGAACCCGGGTGTCCCACAACGGGACACGCTCCTGGACCAGGGAGATGAGGAGGTCATTTTCTATGAGGTCTTCATCCCGTTCTGGAATCTAAAATTTAAATAAAGACATTAATGTTGGGTCCATTAACATAAGGAAAAGAAAGAAAACAGAGGCTGAGAAATGGCATGTGTTGGAAAGTCAAGATACAAAAGGATTCCAGAAGAAAAATGTAAAGAAATAGGAATGTAAAGAAAGGAGGATTCAAGAATACTAAAGTGAGGATACAGTAAACAGTCAGCCTTGTATACGTACACGCTGCCACCTTGCCACCCGACCGTGACTCCGCTGCTCCTGCCCAGCCTCTGCCGCAGTAGAAGAAGTGCTCTAAAAAAATGAAAAACAAAAATTGTCATATGTGTAGATGTGACAGTGAATACTTACCAATCTGAGGAGGCGAGTACTCACCTAACTGACATGTTCTACTTCAGAAGCCCCAGGACGTTGCTCCTCATCAGAAGAAGACATTCTGAGGCATGCATGCAGAAAGAAATGGCAGAAATTAGGACATGTAGAGACAGAAAATAGAAAATAAAGGCATTGGATAGGATATACTCACATTGTTCAGTGTCTTGTTTTCCTCCAAGGATGTAGCCTGCGTCTCGTCTGCTTCAGTGTCTGCTGAGTAGTGACCTGCAAATGTCCACTCCCTCCCTTTATCACCTTGTATGTGGGGGGTGGCTTATCAGTGTCTAGACATGTTTTTCTCTTGTGAAACGCATGCGTTCACGAACGCAAGCAAACGCATGTGCTTGTGAACGCATGCGTTCATATAGACAGCAATGCATTTTTTCGGCGCATTCCTTATGCAATTGACCGCATACGTTTCCAGGTGGCAAATTGATGCCTCTAAAAATTACTACATGTTGCATTTCCACAAGAAGCCGCAGATGACGAAACGACGCACGCGTCGTCAAACGCGGCAAAACGCGAACGATCGCAGACGCATGCGTCCCTAATGTTAAAGATAGGAATACACAACGCATGCGGATATTTGCAGAAGAAATGCTGCAGACACAACCGCAAATGTGAAACCGGCCATAGCTGCTCAACCCTGTTCCTCCAAAAACGGCTTCTCCACCATGACAGAAGATGAGCTCTCCACCCTCCTGTCAAGATCGCATCTCATCACTTGCACGCTTTACCCGCTCCTGTCCCACCTCATCTCTAACAACGCCACAGTCTTCGTCCCAACCCTAACACACCTCTTCAACCTCTCACTCACAACTGGTGTCTTCCCCTCATCCTTCAAGCATGCCTCGATCACACCCATCCTCAAAAAGCCCTCCCTCGACTCATCCTCTTTGTCTAGCTATCGCCCATTATCTCTTCTCCCTTATGCCTCAAAACTACTGGAAGAGCATGTCCATCTTAATCTGTCTATCTTCCTCTCCTTCTGTCCCTCTTTGACTGGTTACAATCTGGCTTCTAACCGCATCACTCAACTGAAACTGCCTTAACTAAAGTCAACAACGACCTACTAACTGCTAAGAGCAAGCGACACTACTATGCAACATCGCAGAAGAAATGCTTCCAGTATCCATTGTTTCAGATGCTGCACATCTCGTATCTTCACAGCATAGACAATTGCCTTATGATACGAGATGTGCAGCATCTTAAACAACGGATACTGGAAGCCTGCTAGCATTTTTTCTGCGGTCTTGCTATCAGTGTGTCAAGAGTGGGAGAAGAGGGTTGCATTGTCAATTCAACACAATGGGCAACACTATGAACAAATTTTATAAGTGGTCATAAACTTGTAAATAACTCATGAAAGAATAAATTACATTAAAACCAAGCACACCATTGTTTTTCTTGTGAAATTCACAATACGTTTGATGTGCCACATGACCCTCTCCCCATTGGAAAAAATAAACTTTGATCCAAAATTGCCGACTTTAAAATGGCTGCCATGGTCACCACCCATCTTGAAAAGTTTTTCCCGTCCCATATACTAATGTGCCACAAAAAGAAAGTTGATATCACCAACCATTCCCATTTTATTTAGGTAGAACCATATATATATATACACTGCTCAAAAAATAAAGGGGACACTTAAACAACAGAATAACTCCAAGTAAATCAAACTTCTGTGAAATCAAACTGTCCACTTAGGAAGCAACACTGATTGACAATCAATTTCACATGCTGTTGTGCAAATGGAATAGACAACAGATGGAAATTATTGGCAATTATCAAAGCACACTCAATAAAGGAGTGGTTCTGAAGGTGGGGACCACAGACCCCATCTCAGTACCAATGCTTTCTGGCTGATGTTTTGGTCACTTTTGAATGTTGGTTGTGCTTTCACACTCGTGGTAGTGGATCGCCCCAGGCGCAGGGCAGTGGGGTACTCGGTACCGGGTCCCTCTGTCTCGGTTCTGGGGATATCACAGTGGCCCGACCCGGTCTGTGGCCCTGCTAAGGGGCGCCCAATTAAAGGTGTAGTTTGTCAAGTGTTCGTGACGCCACCTGTGGTATTCGGTCAGGATGACCGACGCTGCTTAGGAGTCCGCTGGGGTGATGTTATGGCAGCTAGATGGTATACCTTCCCACAGGTGAAGTATGTCCCCAGGGCTTCCCAGTAAGATAGAGGATGATGGTGTAAGTCGCAGTAAATAATGAGGACACAAGTTTGCAGTCTCTTTACCTTTTACTGTAGACTTCAGCGTCCACAATCCAGAGCACTGCTAACAGGGCTGGCTGAATCTGGCCGGTCCGAAGGCACATCCAGAGTTCCCTGTGCAAGTGGAGATCAGTAGCCTTCCTACTAGCACCTGTGTGTTGTAGTACTTCCCTTCTGAGCACCACGGGATAGTCCTCACAACTGTCGTGTATGTTTCTGATATTCTCTCTCCATCCTGTTATGACCTGGTGGTTAAGAGGCCACACTGATATGACCTGGTGGCTAAAACGCAACATGGGACGAGCTCTGAGGAGGTGGTATCTCTACTGACCGCAGTCCCTAATCCTAACAACAACACTAGTAATAGCCGTGGGATGTTCCTGACTCTCCCTAGACACCTCTTCACAGCCTAAGAATTAACTACCCCTAAAGAAGGAAATAGAAAGCTATCTTGCCTCAGAGAAAACCCCAAAAGGAAAGATAGCCCCCCACATATATTGACTGTGAGTGGAGAGGGAAATAACATACACAGAAATGAAATCAGTTTTCAGCAAAGGAGGCCAATACTAAACTTGATAGACAGAGAGAAAAGGATACTGTGCGGTCAGTATTAAAAACTACAAAAATCCACACAGAGTCTACAAAAATGAACTCCACACCGACTCACGGTGTGGAGGGGCAAATCTGCTACCCCAGAGCTTCCAGCTAGCCTGAATATGACATAGTGACAAGCTGGACAAAAAGAGACATATTTGCAAAGAAATAGAGTCCAAAGCAAATGGACAAACAAGAACTAGCAGAAACTTATCTTTTGCTGACAAGGACAGGCCATATGAGAATTCCAAGGAGAGAACCAAATCCAACCTAAGACATTGACAGCTGGCATGAACTAAAGCCCAGAGCAGGTTTAAATAACAAACCCAGGCAAGGCGATCAGTGAATGCAGCTGCTACAGCCACCTAAAGGAGCAGCAGTTCCACTCGAAACCACCAGAGGGAGCCCAAGGGCAGAACTCACAAAAATACCATTAGCAACCACAGGAGGGAGCTCCAGAACGGAATTCACAACATTACCCCCCTTGAGGAGGGGTCACTGAACCCTCACCAGAGCTCCCAGGCCGATCAGGATGAGCCAAATGGAAAGCACGAACCAAATCGGCAGCATGAACATCGGAGGCAACAACCCAAGAATTATCCTCCTGGCCATAACCCTTCCACTTGACCAGATACTGAAGCTTCCGTCTCGAAAAACGAGAATCCAAAATCTTCTCCACCACATATTCCAATTCCCCCTCAACTAACACCGGAGCAGGAGGATCAACGGAGGGAACCATAGGTACCACATATCTCCGCAACAAGGATCTATGGAACACATTATGAATGGAAAAAGAAGCTGGAAGGGCCAAACGAAAAGACACTGGATTGATAATTTCAGAAATCTTATAAGGCCCAATAAAGCGAGGCTTGAACTTAGGGGAAGAAACCTTCATAGGAACATGACGAGAAGACAACCAGACCAAATCCCCAACACGAAGCCGCGGACCAACACACCGACAACGGTTAGCAAAACGTTGAGCCTTTTCCTGAGACAACGTCAAATTGTCCACCACATGAGTCCAAATTTGCTGCAACCTGTCCACCATAACATCTTTAAGGGCTTCAGAAAGACCCTTTCTGAAAATCGCTTGCCAGGGCATACTCATTCCATTTTGTGAGCACAGACCACTTTCTAAATTTCTGGCAGTATACTTCTGCTGCTTCCTGACCCTGACACAGAGCCAGCAAAGTTTTTTATGCCTGATCCACAGAATTAGGCTCGTCATACAGCAATCCGAGCGCTTGAAAAAATGCGTCAATATTGAGCAATGCAGGATTTCCTGGCTCCAGGGAGAATGCCCAGTCCTGCGGGTCGCCACGCAGCAAAGAAATAACAATCTTCACCTGTTGAATGGGGTCACCAGAGGAACGGGGTCTCAGAGCAAAAAACAATCTGCAATTATTTTTAAAGTTCAAAAATTTAGATCTATCCCCAGAAAATCAGGAATAGGAATTCTAGGCTCTAATACTGTAGTCTGGACAACATGATCTTGGATACTCTGTACCCTTGCAGCGAGTTGATCCACACGCAAGGACAGACCCTGAACCTCCATATCAGCACCAAAATCCTGAACTACCCAGAGATTAAGGGGAAAAAAAAGACAAAACAAGCTACAAAGGAAAAAAAAATGACTCAGAACTTTCTTTTCCCTCTTTTGAGATGCATTTAACACATTGTGGCCAGCTGTACTGTTATGACCTGGTGGTTAAGAGGCCACACTGATATGACCTGGTGGCTAAAACGCAACATGGGACGAGCTCTGAGGAGGTGGTATCTCTACTGACCGCAGTCCCTAATCCTAACAACAACACTAGTAATAGCCGTGGGATGTTCCTGACTCTCCCTAGACACCTCTTCACAGCCTAAAGGCCCCGTCTCACATAGCGAGATCGCTAGCGAGATCGCTGCTGAGTCACAAGTTTTGTGACGCAACAGCGACCTCAGTAGCGATCTCGCTATGTGTGACACGTACCAGCGATCAGGCCCCTGCTGTGAGATCGCTGGTCGTGTCGGAATGGCCTGGACCTTTTTTTGGTCGTTGAGGTCCCGCTGACATCGCTGAATCGGTGTGTGTGACACCGATCCAGCGATGTCTTCACTGGTAACCAGGGTAAACATCGGGTTACTAAGCGCAGGGCCGCGCTTAGTAACCTGATGTTTACCCTGGTTACCAGCGTAAATGTAAAAAATAACAAACAGTACATACTCGCCTTTCGGTGTCCGTCAGGTCCCTTGCCGTCTGCTTCCTGCTCTGAGTGCCGTACAGTGAGAGCACAGCACAGCAGTGACGTCACCGCTGCGCTCTGCTCTCACTGTACGGCGGCTCAGTCAGAGCAGGAAGCAGACGGCAAGGGACCTGACGGACACCGAAAGGCGAGTATGTACTGTTTGTTTTTTTTTACATTTACGCTGGTAACCAGGGTAAACATCGGGTTACTAAGCGCGGCCCTGCGCTTAGTAACCCGATGTTTACCCTGGTTACCCGGGTGCTGCAGGGGGACTTTGGCATCGTTGAAGACAGTTTCAACTATGCCGAAGTCGTTCCCCTGATCGTTGGTCGCTGGAGAGAGCTGTCTGTGTGACAGCTCCCCAGCGACCACACAACGACTTACCAACGATCACGGCCAGGTCATATCGCTGGTCGTGATCGTTGGTAAATCGCTATGTGAGACGGGGCCTTTAGAATTAACTACCCCTAAAGAAGGAAATAGAAAGCTATCTTGCCCCAGAGAAAACCCCAAAAGGAAAGATAGCCCCCCACAAATATTGACTGTGAGTGGAGAGGGAAATGACATACATAGAAATGAAATCAGTTTTCAGCAAAGGAGGCCAATACTAAACTTGATAGACAGAGAGAAAAGGATACTGTGCGGTCAGTATTAAAAACTACAAAAATCCACGCAGAGTTTACAAAAATGAACTCCACACCGACTCACGGTGTGGAGGGGCAAATCTGCTACCCCAGAGCTTCCAGCTAGCCTGAATATGAGTCCAAAGCAAATGGACAAACAAGAACTTGCAGAAACTTATCTTCTGCTGACAAGGACAGGCCATATGAGAATTCCAAGGAGAGAACCAAATCCAACCTAAGACATTGACAGCTGGCATGAACTAAAGCCCAGAGCAGGTTTAAATAACAAACCCAGGCAAGGCGATCAGTGAATGCAGCTGCTACAGCCACCTAGAGGAGCAGCAGTTCCACTTGAAACCACCAGAGGGAGCCCAAGAGCAGAACTCACAAAAATACCATTAGCAACCACAGGAGGGAGCTCCAGAACGGAATTCACAACACCATCCCCCAGATGGTATGGATAGGACGACCCGTATGACGGGGTAGGCCTGGAGCTATTTTATAGGGACCCTAGAGACGCCCCTCTCCCACAATTTGCCTCCGTTGTCTTCATTAGGTTAAAGGTTGGCAGCCAACTTGGAATTAACTGTCCTGCCGTAGTTTGAAGTAATGCGTAGAGCCTACTACTCCCTCGGTGTTCCGGCCACCGGCTACGCGCCTCAGAAGGAGGCCGCCGATCTCGGGGCAGACCCTCCTCCCGGTGTTATCTCCTTGTGCTGTGATCTCGTTGCTCACTCTCCACAATATACTTCGCTTCGTGTCCTTTCTTAAGATGCTGCTGAAATGAGGTGCAGGCGCAGCTCCGTAACGTTCTATCTCTCGCTCTGTCTCTGTCAGGATCCCACCCCTGACAGGGACCTCTGTCTGCAGCTCAGATGTTCCTCCTTCTCCCCCTGTCTGCCTGACAGGTCTTCCCTGGGTCAAACCCAGTAGCGTTCTGCCTCACTTCCTATCCAACCCACCAGTTTTACCCGTGTGTGAGGAGTAGCCTAGTAAATAGAACCTTTGCTCCCCCTGGTGGACTGGAGTGTGAAGTGTAGTGTGTGACTGTGATACCTGGTCAGGTGAACTCCGTTAGTGCCATCAGACGTACCATCACTCCCCCTGGTGGAAATGCGACAATACTGCAACGACCAGGACTCTGGGGCACTGCACTAGCATGAGACGGAATCTACAACCCACACAAGTGGCTCAGGTAGTGCAGCTCATCCAGGATGGCACATCAATGCCAGCTGTAGCAAGAAGGTTTGCTGTGTCTGTCAGCGTAGTGTCCAGAGGCTGAAGGCGCTATCAGGAGACAGGCCAGTACACCAGGAGACGTAGAGGGGGCCGTAGGAGGGCAACAACCCAGTAGCAGGACCGCTAACTCAGCCTTTGTGCAAGGAGGAACAGAAGGAGCACTGCCAGAGCCCTGCAAAATGACCTCGAGCAGGCCACAAATGTGCATGTGTCTGCACAAACGGTTAGAAACTGACCCATGAGGATGGTCTGAGTGCCCAACGTCCACAGATGCTAGTTGTGCTCACAGCCTTACACTGTGCAGGATGCTTGGCATTTGCCACAGAACACCAGGATTGGCAAATTCGCAACTGGCACCCTGTGCTCTTCACAGATGAAAGCAGGTTCACACTGAGCACATGTGACAGACGTGACAGAGTCTGGAGACGCCGTGGAGAGCGATCTACTGTCTGTAACATCCTTCAGCATGACCGGTTTGGCAGTGTGTCAG
This sequence comes from Ranitomeya variabilis, assembly GCF_051348905.1. NCBI lineage: Eukaryota > Metazoa > Chordata > Amphibia > Anura > Dendrobatidae > Ranitomeya > Ranitomeya variabilis. The sequence goes on along the minus strand of NC_135234.1, from coordinate 308,615,281 downwards.
TAATGGTGTGGGATGGCATTTCTTTGGAGGGTCGCACAGCCCTCCATGTGCTCACCAGAGGTAGCCTGACTGCCATTGGGTACCGAAATGAGATCCTCAGACCCCTTGTGAGACCATATGCTGGTGCGGTTGGCCCTCGGTTCCTCCTAATGCAGGACAATGCCAGACCTCATGTGGCTGGAGTGTGTCAGCAGTTCCTTCAAGATGAATGCATTGAAGCTATAGACTGGCCCACCCCTTCCCCAGACCCGAATCGGTTTGAACACATCTGAGACATCATGTCTCGCTCCATCCACCAATGTCACGTTGCACCACAGACTGTCCAGGAGTTGGCGGATGCTTTAGTCCAGGTCTTGGAGGAGATCCCTCAGGAGACCATCAGGAGCATGCCCAGGCATTGTACAGAGATCATACATCCCCATGGAGGCCACACACACTACTGAGCATCATTTCCTTGTCTTGAGGCATTTCCATTGAAGTTGGATCAGCCTGCAGTTTGATTTTCCACTTTGATTTTGAGCATCATTCCTACTCCAGACCTTCATGGGATATTAGTTGTGATTTACATTGATCATTTTAATATTTCATTCAGTGATGTCTAGGTTGTGGGATTTTAATGTTCCCTTTATTTTTTGAGCAGTGTATATATATATATATATATATATATATATATATATATATCATATTTTAAACATAATTTACAGAAATCTGACTGAGGGGCTAATTTATTGGCATGCTAGAAGAAGCTGTGTTTGGTGTACAGCTTCCTCCCTCTCTCTATCATTACTGTAACACTCATATGAACCCTGATAACACGTTGCCTCCATTCCTGGAGCATGAATCCACAGAACATATGGTCTTCTGTGGAAGATGTATCTTCGCTTTACCAGATGGTGACATGTGATTAAGTGGGAATCAGACCCTGCGAGCCAATCACAGATGGGGGCTATTTTCACTTAATTAATAAAACAAAGAAAAAAAATTCTTAAAAGCTTGGGATCTGAAAGTACAGTATGTCTGTCTTCACTGCACATTGTGTAGGTATGAGTGAAAGTAAAGTGTTTAGCATGATTCTAAGTAAAAAAAAAATTACCGTAAGTCAAATATGAATTTATTTTCCATTATAAATGAACACTAGTATTTCAGTATTCAGATTTGTGATTATCTTTTAACTTTTACATGTCATGTTATTCTGTACTGTGCAAACATTTTATGCTGGTGTGGAAAAAAAATATTCTATGGTCCCCAATATTGCCCATTACTTGATGTTCTCAATGCTGGGAAATATAGGCAGATGCTCATCCATCATGCAATACCATCAGGGAAGTGTCTGTTTGGCTCCATATTTATTCTGCATCAGAATGATGACCCAAAACATGCAATCAATGTCATTTAAAATATCTTAAAAGGAATCTGTCAGTAAGCTCAGCCCAGCTAAAACTTCTATATGGCCATGCAGGTCACAGGAAGCTGACTGAATCCATACCTTTTTAATCCGATATCGTAGTCCAGAGAAGTCCATTTTATTTTATATGTAAAAGAGCTGCTCACAAGTATGTTTTTTACTTTGATCTGCATGAGAATCTGTCTCCAGATCTTATTTTTAATAAAAGGAGGAGTTATCAGTATGAGATATGTAACTAACAACAGAACTGTAGATCTGAACTTTGGTTACAAACACATTTGCCTCTACAGCTCTGCTGTATTGCAACACTGACCGCATGTGAGATTGATGCTAGAGCACTTAGAGGAGCCTGCAGATGTGTCAGTAAAGGTACCGTCACACTAAACGATATCGCTAGCGATCCGTGACGTTGCAGCGTCCTCGCTAGCGATATCGTTTAGTTTGACACGCAGCAGCGATCAGGATCCTGCTGTGATGTCGCTGGTCGCTGAATAAAGTCCAGAACTTTATTTGGTCGTCCGATCGCTGTGTATCGTTGTGTTTGACACCAAAAGCAACGATACCAGCGATGTTTTACACTGGTAACCAGGGTAAACATCGGGTTACCAAGCGCAGGGCCGCGCTTAGTAACCCGATGTTTACCCTGGTTACCAGCGTAAAAGTAAAAAAAACAAACAGTACATACTCACCCAGCGTCATACCTCCCCCAGCGTCTGCTTCCTGACACTGACTGAGCGCCGGCCCTAAAGTGAAAGTGAAAGCCGCTGTGCTGTTAGGGCCGGAGCTCAGTCAGTGTCAGGAAGCAGAAGCTGGGGGACGCTGGGTGAGTATGTACTGTTTGTTTTTTTTACTATTACGCTGGTAACCAGGGTAAACATCGGGTTACTAAGCGCGGCCCTGCGCTTAGCAACCCGATGTTTACCCTGGTTACCCGGGGACCTCGGCATCGTTGGTCGCTGGAGAGCGGTCTGTGTGACAGCTCTCCAGCGACCACACAGCGACGCTGCAGCGATCGGCATCGCTGTCGCTATCGCTGCAGCGTCGCTTAGTGTGACGGTACCCTTATGAAACACACTTCTGCAGTAAGATCAGGAGATCAGAGAGCAGCTACACTAGTAACTTACACTTTTTATTTAAAATAATCATTGGAGGAAGAGACTCATGCAGATCAATGTCCGGCCAATGGCCTGAAACAGCTCATTCACATATAGGAAAAATTGATTTCTCTGGGAGAAAACATTGGTTTGCAGATATCAAGGTATCATTTTTTTCAACTTTCTATGACCTGAGTGCCCATATAGATAGCTTAAGAGTAGTGATGAGCGAGTTTACTCGTTACCCGAGATTTCCCGAGCATGCTCGGGTGGTTTCCGAGTATTTTGGCGTGCTTGGAGATTCAGTTTTTGTCGACACAGCTGCATGATTTGCAACTGCTAGACAGCTTGAAAACATGTGGTGATTGCCTAACAAACAGCCACATGTTTTCAAGCTCTCAAGCAGCTGCAAATCATGCAGCTGCGTTGACAAAAACTAAATCTCCAAGCATGCCAAAATACTCAGAGACCACCCGAGCATGCTCGAGAAATCTTGAGTAACGAGTATACTCGCTCATCACTACGTAAGAGGGTTTATCCTACTGACAGATTCTCTTTAAGAATAAAAAATAATTTTTGGATGTGATGACATGGATCCCACAGAGACCTTATCTCAACTTCATGAAGTTTGCGACTACAGAAACAGAAAGATTTGTGCAAGCCTACATCCACAGGATTTGTGCAAGCCTACATCCCCAGAAGATCTGTGGTAATTAGAGATGGGCAGACACCTGGATTTTTGAGTCTGGTGGGTTCGGCCGAACAGTTACAAAACATTTGGGTTCGGGTACCAGAACAGTACCCAGACCCAAAGCCGAACCCCAGGACCAGGACTCAATCCCGAACACTGGGCCCGAACATCCAGTGTTTGCCACTTTGTCATGTGCATGGACAGAGAGCTGCAGTTCCCACGCTAAGCTGTGATCAAAGGTATAAAGTTTACCTCCAGTCACTGATGTCAGCTGATGGGACTACAGCTCCCATCATCTGACACTTGCTGCCGCTAATAACAACACTAGAGCAGGAGCGGCTCATAGGTGTATTCATTAGCCAGCTCCTGCGTTGTAAATAAATAATTTAAAAAAAAAAATGACGTTGTTTCCCCTGTGTTTTTGATAACCAGCCAGGCAAAACTCACAGCTGGGAGATGCAACCCGCATCTGTCAGCTTCAGCAATCAGGAATAGAGTGGTCCTCATGCTGTTTTTTTTAATTAAATAAATAAACTTAAAAAAACGGCACGGTGACCCCCATTTTTGACAACCAGCCTTTGTAAAGCAGACAGCTGGGGGCTGGTATACTCAGGCTGGAAAGAGGCCATGGGTATTGCCCCCCCAGCCTAAAAATAGATGCTCAGAAAAGGCACATCTATTAGATGCACAAGTTCTGTTGCTTTGCCCGGCTCTTCTCACTTGCCCTGTAGCGGTGGCATGTGAGGTAAATATTTGTGGGGTTGATGACACCTTTGTATTATCAGGTGACATCAAGCCCATGGATTACTAATGGAGAGGCATCTATAAGACACCTATCCATTACTAATTCTATAGTGGCAGGGCCGGCCCGAGAGATTACGGCGCCCTAGGCGAAACTATTTTGTTGCGCCCCTACTACTTTTAACATACCTCCCAACTTTTGAAGATGGGAAGGAGGGACAAAGTTTGTGGCGCGCAAAGCGCGCCGTGGCAAATTTTAGGCCACGCCTCTGACCACACCCATTCATAACTAGACACACCCATATCCACGTCCCAACCACACCCATTTAGCACTGCTGATCATACTGTTTCATAAGGAATAATTATAAACAAAAAAATATGGCCACACAGTGCTCCATACTGTATAATGGCCACACATGATGCTCCATACTGTGTAATGGCCACACATGATGCTCCATACTGTATAATGGCCACACATGATGTTCCATACTGTATAATGGCCACACATGATGCTCCCTACTGTATAATGACCACACATAGCTACTCCTACACACACGGCAGCGCTCCGTACACCTCGTACACATTTAGCTCCGCTCCATACACCTCATACACACACGACTCCGCTCCTTACACATCATACACACGGCTCCGCTCTGTACACCTCATACACACACGGCTCCGCTCCATACACCTCATACACATTCAGCTCCGCTCCATACACCTTTTACCTTTTGAAAAGATTTTTTATAATTTTTTCTATTTTTTCTCTGGCGCCCCCTTAGGCTAGGGTCACATTGCGTTCTGTGACCGCGTTTAACGGACTACGTTTCACCGCGGCATAACACGGTGTAACGTAGTTCGTTAACGCCGCCATTGCCTGTAATGGTGAATGCATTGCTAGCGCACGCCCACATTGGGCGTGCGCTAGCGATGTGCCGTCATTTGAGTGACGGACCGCGAACGCTGCTTGCAGATCGGGGATCTGCGCTAGCGGGATCGGCTAACGCGATCCCTTTTGGGACATTGCGTTAGCGCAGTCCGTAGCGCTATGCGCTAAACGGACTGCCCTAATGCAATGTGACCCTAGCCTTAGGGTCGGCGCCCTAGGTAGCCGCCTAGTTCGCCTATACGTTCGGGCCGGCCCTGTACAGTGGTATGGTAAATAAAGACACAGCAAGGATAAAGTCCTTTACTAGAAATAAGCACAGTTTTACTTTTTTATTTGAAAATAACAAACACAATTATACTTACCTAAGACCTATACCACTAAAACCCTTGTTTTCCTGTAATAAAACAAAAATAAAAAACAACAATATCCGTCACCTATCTGTCGTTCTGTCCCACGCCGTAATCCATGTCTGGGGGATAAATTGTTTCAACCAGAAAGCCACATTTAACCACCACACAGTCACCAAACGGTACCACATACAGGGACAAATTACAAAACACACCATGACCAGATCATATATTACCACGATACAGTGACTGAATAATACCACATGCAAGGAACAAATACTGTCACACCGTGAACAGACCACATATTGCCACAGGAGCTCTGTATATAGTGCATAGTGTACAGGTGATACTGTGATTATCAGTGAAATTATACACAAGAGCTCTGTATATACTAAATACTGTATAGTGTTAGTGTAAAGATAACACATTGAATCACTAGTGACATCTGTAGTTGAAGTAATTTAACTTCGCTTTTCTTCTTCTTCCAGCGCACACCGCCGTCACTGCTTCCAGTCAGGACTTGTCTCTGCAGAAAATAATACACTGTTATATATAGCTGATTGCTTCCAAAGCCCATTCCCTACTTTGTCACCAACTACTACACTATTCCAGATAAAGAAAAAAGTGACATAGTGCCGCCCGGAAGAGTAACAGGATCCCCCTCAATTCATCATCATTTGCTCTCCCCCAAGCTCAAGTCATAAACATTTGCTGTTTCCCACCCCCCAGTCTTGGCTCATAATCATTTGCTGTACCCCATCTAAAGATCTCAATTCATAACCATTTGCTGTACACAATCCCCAGTCTCAATTCATCACCAATTTGCTGTTCCACATCCCCTAGTCTCTATTCATCACAATTTGCTGTCCCCACACTCAGTCTCGATTAATAATTATTTGTTGCCCCTACCCCCAGTTTCAATTCACAGAGCCTTACAGAAGAGGCAGAGGGAGCACTGGAGCAGCACAGTAGAAGGCAGGAAAGCTTCCACTGCCCAGCACACAGTACATTATACCCTGTGGCCCGGTGAGCCGTAGCACAAAACTTGGACTGGGCCCAGGCCCCCTCTTTCCTTTTGCTCACTGGGCCCCATACAGCGGTAAGGGCATTAATGCTGTGATGGTGGCGCTGATCCACATAGGTAGTTTGTGGCCACCAGACGAGGACCCTGTGGCCTCCTCCTTTTTGCCGGTATTGCCTCCTCTTTTGATGTGCAGCCTGGCACAGTGACATTTCTGCAGCATGACATGTGCATGGCATCGGGCCAGGCTACAAATTAGAGGAAAAGCCATGAATGCCAGCAGGTAGAAGGAGGTTCACAAGGCTCCTGCTTAGCAGCCACAGAATACTGACCTAGCCCCCTTATCAGGGTCCTGCGAGTTGCTTCACTTTCTCTATATACCAGTCATGTATTCTTCAATATACTGTATGTGTTATACTATATATAGAGTTTAGCGACTTTTACTTTTTTAGGATCGAGTCGGGTTTTGCAAAACTCGACGTTGTCAAAAGTCGGGTCGGGTGAAATCGGCCGATTATTGCGAAAAGTCGGGGGCCGACTGAAACACGAAACCCAATGCAAGTCAATGGGGAATCAAAGTTGGCAGAGAGTGGAGGACAGGAAAAACACCTACAGTGGCCATTTTAATGCCAAAAACATCAATTCTTATTACTGAAGCTTGTCAATCTTAATTTACTTTATAATAATAGTTAGGCATTGAAAACTTGGGGTCATTTGGCTAAAGTTGTGTGGGGGGGTAGGGCTGCCTCAAGTTTTTCGTGGGCCCAGGAAACGCGGAATACGTCACGGCGGTGGACCAGGGAGAGGTAAGTATTTCAACTTAGGAAGTGCTGTGATCCCGAGCAAGCAGTGGGGGCCCACTCGTTGGCATTGGCACTGGGCCCCTCATAGTACGGCGGTGTGTTTGACGGCGGGTGGCACCTCCCACCGGCAGAGACACTTTTGTGTACTATGAGGGGCCCTGTGCCAGTGACGTCGCCAACGAGTATGCCCCCCCACCTGATGAAAGAACCTGCACTTTCATCTGCACCTTCCTCTTTGTCCCCGTGTAAGGTGGTATAGTATGCGGGAAGGGGAACCTGACTTTCAGCAGGGTCAGATTCTGGCTGTGTAGAGTGCAAGGGGAATGTAGTGGTCTGGGTCAATGTACCAGCAGACTCATCTAGCAGTGGCTAGGCAATGGGCAGGATAAGGAGGAAACACAGATATAGGCCCAAATAATAAAGTGGGCTAAATGCAGTTCAAATGTGGTAACAGGACTAAACTGGCGGCGTTGCTTTGTTCAGCGGAGGACAATTGTAAGGAGAGGCTGACACAGTGAGTAGGCCCAAATAAGTAAGTAGGCTAAATGCAGTTCAAAAATGGTAACAGGACTAACCAGGAAGCATTGCTTGGTTCAGCGGAGGACAATTGTAAGGAGTGGCTGACACAGTGAGTAGGCCCAAATAAGTAAGTAAGCTAAATGCAGTTCAAAAATGGTAACAGGACTAAACTGGCGGCGTTGCTTTGTTCAGCGGAGGATAATTGTAAGGAGAAGCTGACACAGTGAGTAGGCCCAAATAAGTAAGTAGGCTAAATGCAGTTCAAAACTGGTAACAGGACTAAACTGGCGGCATTGCTTTGTTCAGCGGAGGACAATTGTAAGGAGTGGCTGACACAGTGAGTAGGCCCAAATAAGTAAGTAGGCTACATGCAGTTCAAAAATGGTAACAGGACTAATCTGGCGGCATTGCTTTGTTCAGCGGAGGACAATTGTAAGGAGTGGCTGACACAGTGAGTAGGCCCAAATAAGTAAGTAGGCTAAATGTCTGCCAAAAATGTTTTCATAAATAAACAGGTGCCCTAGGTACAGGGGTAGGCTCCTCTGCTGAGTAGCAGACAGTGGTAGTAGGCGCAAAGTATTAACTGGTCTAAATGTAGGCCAGGGCCCCTGTATATTTTAACTATCATCTATCATTTCAACAAATTTGTATTGGCAGTGCCATTGAAAGATTTAACAGCACAGACTACACAGTGGTGGAGCAGGGAGAGGTAAGTATTGCAAGTGGTAAAGCACTGTTCGAGCTGGGGGGAACACTCTCTCGTGGGCGGCGGTACTTGCACAGGGCCCCTCATATTACGATGGTGTGTCTGACGTTGGTTGTGCACCACCACCGTCAGAGACACTTCATTGTACTATGAGGGACCCTGTGCCAGTGCCGTCGCCCAAGAGTGGGCACACCCACCTGTCCAGGCAAACGGCACTCGCACGGGTGCTTGCGCCAGGTGGTGAACACGGCCCTGTGGGGGGAGTCAGCCCATTTAGAGAGGTATAAAAATGGCCTATGGTGGACATTCAGTAGCTGCAAATGGAGGAATTGGAGAAGTAAGTAAGAGGAGGCCAAAAGCAAGACATTTTTCAGGCAAGCTATGTGTCAGCAGGGGAAGGTGGGGCCAAATAATTTGAAATCCATGATTGGTTCATTTTAATGAAGGTTAGATCATCAACATTTTGGGTAGCCAGACGTGTCCTTTTTTCGGTCAGTATTGAACCAGCAGCACTGAATACTCTTTCTGATAGCACACTAGCAGCAGGGCATGCGAGCTCCTGTAATGCATATTCTGCCAATTCAGGCCAGGTGTCTATTTTAGATGCCCAGTAATCAAAGGGGAATGAACTGTGAGGGAGAACATCGATAAGGGCAGAAAAGTAGTTCGTAACCATACTGGAAAAATGCTGTCTCCTGTCACTTTGAATCGATGCAGCAGTACCTGTCGTGTCAGCGGTCGTTGCGAAATCACTCCACAACCTGGTCATAAAACCCCTCTGTCCAACGGCACTTTGGATTGGTGCACCTCTAACACCTCTGCCATGTTGCCCACTATGGCTTATGTGAGAACCATCACCGCTGCTGTGTGGTGGGAATGCCTGAACCTAATGATCTACAAGAGTTGCTTGTTTGGTAGCCAATATTTGGTTCTGTGGCATGATAGTTTGTAATTTTCCTTTATATCGTGGATCCAGGAAGCATGCCAACCAGTAATCGTCATCGGTCATCATTTTGATAATGCGGGGGTCCCTTTTTAGGATACGCAAGGCATACTCAGCCATGTGGGCCAATGTTCCAGGTGTCAATTCACTGCTTGTGCTGGGTTGAGGAGCGCTTTCTTGCAAATCAACATCACTTGTGTCCCGCAAAAACCCTGTACCTGACCTTGCAACGCCACCAGTTTCTTTTGCCCCCTGAGAAGCATCCTCCTCCCATGAATATTCATCCCCATCATCCTCCTCCTCCTCCTCTTTGTCCGCCACCTCATCCAGGAGAGTTCCCTAAACTGACAATTGCTGACTGTCATCAAGGCTTCCCTCCTCCTCGGCTGCAGATGCCTGCTCCTTAATGTGCGTCAAACTATGCATCAGCAGACGCATTAGTGGGATGCTCATGCTTATGATGGCGTCATCTGCACTTACCAGCCGTGTGCATTCCTCAAAACACTGAAGGACTTGACAGAGGTCTTGTAGCTTCGACCACTGCACACCAGACAACTCCATGTCTGCAATCCTAGTGCCTGTCCGTGTATGTGTATCCTCCCACAAATAAGTTACAGCACACCTCTGTTCGCACAGCCTCTGAAGCATGTTCAGTGTGGAGTTCCACCTTGTTGTGCCGTCGATTATTCGGCAGTGCTGGGGAAGATTCAGCAATCGCTGATGGTTCGGCATACGGCTGGAGTGTATGGGTGACCGGCGGATGTGCGAGCAAAGTCTTCGCACCTTCAGGAGCAGGGCTGGTAACCCCGGATAATTTTTCATGAAGCACTGCACCACCAGTGTTATGATCCGGTGACCCTGGAGCCGCATGTGACTATCTCTGGAGTAGGTGGTACCTGTACTGACCGCAATCCTAATACTGACACTGCAACTAGAAGTAGCCGTGGGATGTACCTAACATGGCCTAGACACCTTGACACAGCCGGAGGACTAAATACCCCTAAAGATGGAAATGGGAAATCCTATCTTGCCTCAGAGCAGAGCCCCAAAGGATAGGCAGCCCCCCACAAATATTGACTGTGAGTTTAAGAGGAAATACGTACACAGGTAGAAAAGACAGAGTTTAGCAAAAGAGGCACTTCTAGCTAAAATAGAAAAAGATAGGACAGAGTTCTAAGCGGTCAGTATTAAAACTCTAGAAAAACCCACAGCAGAATATACTATCTACTACATCTAACTAAAGACATAGGATGTATATCTGCATCTCCAAAGAATCCAGCATGACAGAAAAATCCAAACAAAGTCTAAGCTGGACAAAAACACAATAGATATCACTGCACATAAAAGTACACTGCATGCGTGCTACAGAGAACAAAAACCAGACACTTATCTTAGCTGAAATGACAGCAGGGCAAGTGGAGCCAGACAGAGATGCAATCCCTCCAAGATACAATGGACAACTGGCAGGGATTGAAGGATCCTAAAATCCTAAATACCTAATAGAGCTGCAATAAGCAGAAACACCTGCCCTGGCTTACAATCCAGAGACCACTGCACTACCACTAACAACCACCGGAGGGAACCCAAGAGCAGAATTCACAACAGTACCCCCCCTTGAAGAGGGGACACCGAACCCTCACCAGAGTCCCCAGGCCGATCAGGACGAGCCAGATGAAAGGCCCGAACCAAATCAGCAGCATGGACATCAAAGGCAAAAACCCAAGAATTATCCTCCTGGCCGTAACCCTTCCATTTGACAAGGTACTGAAGCTTCCGTCTCGAAAAACGAGAATCCAAAATCTTCTCAAACCACATACTCCAACTCCCCATCAACCAACACAGGAGCCGGAGGATCAACAGAGGGAAGAACGGGCGCCACATATTTCCACAATAAAGATCTATGGAAAACATTATGGATGGCAAAAGATGCCGGAAGGGCCAAACGAAAAGACACCGGATTGATAATCTCAGAAATCCTATAAGGACCAATAAACCGAGGCTTAAACTTAGGGGAAGAAACCTTCATAGGAACATGACGGGAAGACAACCAGACCAAATCCCCAACCCGAAGCCGGGAACCAACACACCGACGACGATTAGCAAAATGTTGCACCTCCTCCTGAGACAACACCAAATTGTCCACCACATGAGCCAAAATTTGCTGCAACCTGTCAACCACAGAATCCACACCAGGACAATCAGAAGGCTCAACCTGCCCTGAAGAAAAACGAGGATGAAAACCAAAATTACAAAAGAAGGGCGAAACCAAGGTAGCCAAACTAGCCCGATTATTAAGGGCAAACTCGGCCAAAGGCAAGAAAGCCACCCAATCATCCTGATCATCAGACACGAAGCATCTCAAATAAGTTTCCAAAGTCTGATTAGTTCGCTCGGTTTGGCCATTTGTCTGAGGATGAAATGCGGAAGAAAAAGACAAATCAATGCCCAGCCTAGCACAAAAGGCTCGCCAAAACCTAGAAACAAACTGGGAACCTCTGTCGGACACAATATTCTCCGGAATACCATGCAAATGAACCACATGCTGAAAAAACAATGGAACCAAATCAGAAGAGGAAGGCAACTTAGGCAAAGGCACCAAATGAACCATCTTAGGAAACCGGTCACAAACCACCCAGATAACCGACATCCTCTGGGAAACTGGAAGGTCTGAAATAAAATCCATAGAAATATGCGTCCAAGGCCTCTCAGGGACTGGCAAAGGCAAAAGCAACCCACTAGCACGGGAACAACAAGGCTTAGCCCGCGCAAAAGTCCCACAGGACTGCACAAAGAACGCACATCCCGCGACAAAGAAGGCCACCAAAAAGACCTACCAACCAAATCTCTGGTACCAAAAATACCAGGATGACCAGCCAACACAGAACAATGAACCTCCGAAATCACTCTACTAGTCCATTTATCAGGAACAAACAGTTTCCCCACTGGACAGCGGTCAGGTTTGTCAGCCTGAAATTCCTGAAGAACCCGTCGCAAATCAGGGGAGAGGGCAGAAAGGACCACCCCTTCCTTTAGAATGCCGACCGGTTCAAGGACCTCCAGAGAATCAGGCAAAAAGCTCCTAGAGAGGGCATCAGCCTTAATATTCTTAGAACCCGGAAGATACAAGACCACGAAATCAAAATGGGAGAAAAACAAAGACCATCGAGCCTGTCTAGGATTCAGCCGCTTGGCAGACTCGAGGTAAATCAGATTTTTATGATTGGTCAAAACCACAATACGGTGCTTGGCTCCCTCAAGCCAATGTCGCCATTCCTCGAACGCCCACTTCATAGCCAACAATTCCCAATTGCCGACATCATAATTATGTTCAGCAGGCGAAAACTTTCGGGAAAAGAAGGCACATGGCCTCATCAAGGAACCATCAGAATTCCTCTGAGACAAAATGGCCCCTGCCCCAATCTCAGAAGCATCATCCTCAACCTGAAATGGAAGAGAAACATCTGGCTGACGCAACACCGGGGCAGAAGTAAATCGGCGTTTAAGCTCCTGAAAGGCAGAGACAGCCGCAGAGGACCAATTCGTCACATCAGCGCCCTTTTTCGTCAAATCGGTCAGGGGTTTAACCACACTGGAGAAGTTAGCAATGAAACGGCGATAAAAATTAGCAAAGCCCAAAAATTTCTGAAGACTCTTCACGGACGTGGGCTGAATCCAATCATGAATGGCCTGAACCTTAACCGGATCCATCTCTATAGATGAGGGAGAAAAAATAAAGCCCAAAAAAGAAACCTTCTGCACTCCAAAAAGACACTTAGACCCCTTCACAAATAAAGCATTATCACGAAGGATCTGAAATACCATCCTGACCTGTTTCACATGAGACTCCCAATCATCGGAAAAAATCAAAATGTCATCCAAATATACAATCATGAATTTATCAAGATAATTCCGGAAGATATCATGCATGAAGGACTGAAAAACAGATGGAGCATTAGAGAGCCTGAAAGGCATCACAAGGTATTCAAAATGGCCCTCGGGCGTATTAAACGCAGTTTTCCATTCGTCACCCTGCTTTATACGAACAAGATTATATGCCCCTCAAAGGTCAATCTTAGTAAACCAACTAGCCCCCTTAATCCTAGCAAACAAATTGGAAAGCAAAGACAAAGGGTATTGAAATTTGACCGTGATCTTATTCAAGAGGCGATAATCAATACAGGGTCTCAAGGAGCCATCCTTCTTGGCAACAAAAAAAAATCCCGCTCCCAATGGTGAAGAAGATGGCCGAATATGCCCTTTCTCCAAAGACTCCTTAATATAACTCCGCATGGCGGTATGTTCAGGCACAGACAGGTTGAAAAGTCGGCCCTTAGGAAACTTACAAACTGGAATCAAGTCAATAGCACAATCACAGTCCCTATGCGGTGGAAGGGAACTGGACTTGGGCTCATCGAACACATCCTGAAAATCAGACAAGAACTCTGGAATTTCAGAAGAGGGGGAAGAGGAGATTGACATCAAAGGAACGTCACCATGAACTCCCTGACAACCCCAACTAGTCACAGACATAGATTTCCAATCCAACACCGGATTATGTACCTGCAACCATGGAAACCCAGCACAATAGCATCATGCAAATTATGCAACACCAGAAAGCGACAATCCTCCCGATGGGCTAGCGCCATGCACATGGTCACCTGTGTCCAAAACTGGGGTTTATTTTTAGCCAAAGGTGTAGTATCAATGCCCCTCAAAGGAATAGGGTTCTCCAAAGACTGCAAGGGGAAACCACAACGTCTAGCAAATTCAAAGTCCATTAAGTTCAAAGCGGCGCCAGAATCTACCAACGCCATGACAGAAAATGACGACAATGAGCAGATCAATGTCACAGATAACAGAAATTTAGGTTGTACGGTACCAATGGTAACTGAACTAGCGATTCTCTTAGTACGCTTAGGGCAGACCGAAATGACATGAGAAGCATCACCACAGTAAAAACACAACCCATTCTGACGTCTGAGTCCCCGTCGTTCCGCTCCAGACAGAATCCTATCGCACTGCATAGGCTCAGGTATCTGCTCCGAGGACAACGCCACAGCGCGCACAGCTCTGCGCTCACGCAGGCGCCGATCAATCTGAATGGCCAGAGACATAGAATCGCTCAGACCAATAGGCGTGGGAAACCCCACCATAACATCTTTAACAGATTCAGAAAGACCCTTTCTGAAAATTGCCGCCAAAGCATCCTCATTCCACTTAGTCAGCACAGACCATTTTCTAAATTTCTGACAATACAATTCTGCCGCTTCTTGACCCTGAAACAGGGTCAACAAGGTCTTCTCAGCATGATCCACAGAATTTGGTTCATCATACAATAACCCTAGAGCCTGAAAAAAGGCTTCTACATTAAGCAAGGCAGGATTCCCAGATTCCAGGGAAAATGCCCAATCCTGAGGATCGCCACGCAGCGGGGAGATGACAATTTTAACATGCTGAATGGGATCACCAGAAGAACGAGGTTTCAGAGCAAAAAACAGTTTACAGTTATTTTTAAAACTCAAAAATTTAGACCTATCCCCAAAAAACAAATCAGGAGTAGGAATCCTAGGCTCTAAAACCGGAGTCTGAACAATATAATCGGAAATACCCTGTACCTTAGCATCAAGTTGGTCTACACGAGAAGCTAATCCCTGAACATCCATGCTAGCACACAGCTCTTCAGTCACCCAGAGGAAAAGAGGGAAGGAAAGACAAAACAGACTGCAGAAAAAAAAATGGCTCAGCACTTTTCTTCCCTTCTTCTGAGATGCATTTAACTCATTGTTGGCCAGTTGTACTGTTATGATCCGGTGACCCTGGAGCCGCATGTGACTATCTCTGGAGTAGGTGGTACCTGTATTGACCGCAATCCTAATACTGACACCGCAACTAGAAGTAGCCGTGGGATGTACCTAACATGGCCTAGACACCTCGACACAGCCGGAGGACTAAATACCCCTAAAGATGGAAATGGGAAATCCTATCTTGCCTCAGAGCAGAGCCCCAAAGGATAGGCAGCCCCCCACAAATATTGACTGTGAGTTTAAGAGGAAATACGTACACAGGTAGAAAAGACAGAGTTTAGCAAAAGAGGCACTTCTAGCTAAAATAGAAAAAGATAGGACAGAGTTCTAAGCGGTCAGTATTAAAACTCTAGAAAAATCCACAGCAGAATATACTATCTACTACATCTAACTAAAGACATAAGATGTACATCTGCATCTCCAAAGAATCCAGCATGACAGAAAAATCCAAACAAAGTCTAAGCTGGACAAAAACACAATAGATTGCACTGCACATAAAAGCACACTGCATGCATGCTACAGAGAACAAAAACCAGACACTTATCTTAGCTGAAATGACAGCAGGGCAAGTGGAGCCAGACAGAGATGCAATCCCTCCAAGATACAATGGACAACTGGCAGGGATTGAAGGATCCTAAAACTCTAAGTACCTAATAGAGCTGCAATAAGCAGAAACACCTACCCTGGCTTACAATCCAGAGACCACTGCACTACCACTAACAACCACCGGAGGGAGCCCAAGAGCAGAATTCACAACACGCCAGGTTCAAGGTGTGAGCCAGGCAAGGTATGTCTTTCAGTTCTGAAAGGGCTATGGCAGCCATAAAATTCCTTCCGTTATCACTGACTACCTTGCCTGCCTCAAGATGTACACTGCTCAGCCATGACTGCAAGTACTCGGCCAGTACTTCCGCGGTGTGTCTGTTGTCGCCCAAACACTTCATTTGTAACACAGCCTGCTGACGCTTACCACTAGCTGTTCGATAATGGGACACCTCGTGTGCAACACTGGCAGCTCCGGATGGAGTGGTCGTGCTACTGCGCTCTGTGAATGAGCTTTCGCTTCTGGAGGAGGAGGACGAGGGGTGGCGAACGCCTACAGCCAACTGTTTCCTAGACCGTGGGCTAGGCAGAACTGTCCCACTACAACTGTCCCCTGTGGACCCTGCATCCACCACATTAACCCAGTACGTCCCTGGCCATGCCTACTGGTCCATGCATCTGTTATGAGGTGCACCTTTCCACTGACTGATTGCCTCAGTGCATGGACAATGCAGTCTTTGACATGCTGGTGGAGGGCTGGGATGGCTTTTCTCACAAACAAGTGCCGACTGGGTAGGTCATAACATGGTACTGCGTAGGCCATCAGGTCTTTGAAAGCTTCGCTTTCAACCAACTGGTAGGGCATCATCTCTAACGAGATTAGTCTAGCAATGTGGGAATTCAAACCCTGTGTACACGGATGAGAGGATGAGTACTTTGTTTTCCTAACGAGAGTCTCTTGTAGGGTGAGCTGGACTGGAGAGGTGCATATGGTGGAACTAGCGGTGGTGGTGGTGGTGGACATGGCGGATTGAGAGAGGGTTGGTGATGGTATTCTTGATGTTGGCCTACATACAGTGTTTCCTACCAATAACCTTGTGATTCCCTGACTGCTTTGGCCTTGCGACGATACCTCCACATTTGCTGCTGGTGGTGTCATAACCGGTGGGCTTACAGTGAGGGAAGCAATGTAGCGTTGCTAACTACCTTCATTCTGAGCAGGTGCACCAACGGTACGTGACGTTTGGTAGTTAGTCCAAGCTTGCAAGTGCATGCTGGTTAAATGTCTACGCATGCACGTTGCATTTAAATTTTGAAGATTCTTCCCTCTGCTAAAGGTTTTTGAGCATTTCTTACAGATAACTTTGCACTGATCATTCCGATCTTGGTTAAAAAATTGCCACACTGCACACTTCCTACTATCAAATACCTTTTCAGGCATTGCACGTCGTGCTACTTTTACCGGATGGCCACGCTGTCCTAAAACTGTTTTTGACACACGTTTTTGGCCTGATACGGGCCTGCCAGATGACAGCTGTTGCGATCTAGATGGCTGCTGCGGATCATCCACCTCCGCTTCTGAGCTACTGGCAGCGGCACCCTCTTCCCCCAATGGCTGCCAATCTGGGTCAACAACTGGGTCATCTATCACCTCCTCTTCAATGTCATGTGCACCTTTCTCTGTGTCACCGTGTAAGGTGCTATAGCGTTTGGGACGGGACACCATAGTCTCATCAGGGTCAGATTCTGGCTCAGTACACTGCGAGGGCAATGTAGTGATCTGAGTCAATGGAACAGCATAATAATCTAGCTGTGGCTGTGCATCAGTGCACGCCATGTCCGATTCATCTTGTAATGGGCAGTTAACAATTTCCCTTTCTAACCCAGGCATGGTATGTGTAAAGAGCTCCTTGGAGTAACCTGTAGTGTCGCCTGACGCATCCTTCACTTTTGGTTTGGGTGAAGGACACAAGGAAGCAACTTGTTGTTGACCGGGAGCATCCACTGACGACTCGCTGCTTTTATATTTGGAACTTTCTGAAGAGGAGGCGAAAGAGCTAGAGGCTGAGTCAGCAAGGAAAGCCAAAACTTTCTCCTGCTCCGGCTTTAAAAGCTTTTTTCCTACTCCCAGATAAGGGAGCCTTTGAGGCCTTGTGTAGCCAGACGATGACGCTGGCTCAACACCTCCAGCCTTATGTGCTATTTTGCTTTTCCCACTACCACCAGATGCTCCACTGTTATGATCCTTAGTGGCTGAGGATCACGAATAGACCAGCAAGTGAATAAACTAAGGACAAGCTCTAGGGAGATGGTAACTGGACTGATCGCAAATCTGAACCTATCCAACACAACTAGAGGTAGCCGGTGAACGTGCCTAAAAAATTCCTAGACGTCTCGAGCCAGCCTGAGGAACTAGCTACCCCTAACGAGAAAGAAAGACCTCGCTTGCCTCCAGAGAAATAATCCCCAAAGATTTAGAAGCCCCCAACAAATATTAACGGTGAAGTAAGAAGAAGGCACATACGTAGGGATGAAATCAGATTCAGCAAAAGAGGCCCACTAGTACTAGAAAGCAGAAAATAGAGCAGGGGTCTATGCGATCAATAAAAAACCCTTACAAAATATCCATCCTGAGATTTCAAGAACCCACGCACCAACTAATGGTGTGTGGGGAGAAACTCAGTCCACTAGAGCATCCAGCAAGCGAGGGAATCACATTTTAGCAAGCTGGACAAGAAAACATGATAAACACTGCTGATCAAAAAATGAGCAAACAAAACTTAACTTGTCCTGGATGGACTGAGAGCAAGGTAGTCAGAAGGAATCTGAGTAGCACTGATTACATCGACAGCCGGCAACAAGTGAAAGTAAAACAGAGCTATATAGGAACCTCCCAGAGGATAACGAACCAGCTGATAGCCAGAGACCAGCAGGATAACAAACAAAGCCACCAGGGGGAGCCCAAAGCAAAAGTCACACCATACCACCAGTGACCACAAGAGGGAGCCTGAAAACAGAGTTCACAACACTCCACCACCACCACCATCAGTACCAGCTGGCAACCTCATTTTTGGGAAAATCTAACCAAAATAACAACCGTTATATGGTACTGTAAAACAAGGTAGAAGGTGTATATAAAATTGATGAGAATTTAAATCTCCCTTTTTTGGGGGGGAGACTGAATCCAAACTCAGGCCCAGTGTATTTTACAACGCAATGTGAGTGGCAGCAAGTGGCTGGCTGATACACAACAAACTAAGAGGACTGAGGTATATCCACTTGGTGAGAATTTCAATCTCACTTTTTTTTTTTGGACACAGAACCCAAACTCAGCCCCAGTGTATAAAACAATGCAATGTGAGCGGCAGCAAGTGGCTGGCTGATACACGACAAACTAAGCGGACTGAGGTATATCCACTTTGTGAGAATTTCAATCTCACTTTTTTTTTTTTGGACACAGAACCCAAACTCAGGCCCAGTGTATTAAACAACGGAATGTGAGTGGCAGCAAGTGGCTGGCTGATACACAACAAACTAAGAGGACTGAGGTACATTTACTTTGTGAGAATTTCAATCTCACTTTTTTTGGGGGGGAGACTGAACCCAAACTCAGGCCCAGTGTATAAAACAATGCAATGTGAGTGGCAGCAAGTGGCTGGCTGATATACGACAAACTAAGAAGACTGAGGTATATCCACTTTGTGAGAATTTCAATCTCACTTTTTTTTTTGGACACAGAACCCAAACTCAGGCCCAGTGTATAAAACAATGCAATGTGAGTGGCAGCAAGTGGCTGGCTGATATACGACAAACTAAGAGGACTGAGGTATATCCACTTTGTGAGAATTTCAATCTCACTTTTTTTGGGGGGGAGACTGAACCCAAACTCAGGCCCAGTGTATAAAACAACGCAATGTGATATAAAACAATGCAATGTGAGTGGCAGCAAGTGGCTGGCTGATACACCACAAACTAAGAGGACTGAGGTATATCCACTTTGTGAGAATTTCAATCCCACTTTTTTTTTTGGGACACAGAACCCAAACTCAGGCCCAGTGTATAAAACAATGCAATGTGAGTGGTAGCAAGTGGCTGGCTGATACACCACAAACTAAGAGGACTGAGGTATATCCACTTTGTGAGAATTTCAATCTCACTTTTTTTGGGGGGACACAGACCCCAAACTCAGCCCCAGTGTATAAAACAACGCAATGTGAGTGGCAGCAAGTGGCTGGCTGATACACCACAAACTAAGAGGACTGAGGTATATCCACTTTGTGAGAATTTGAGTCTCACTTTTTTTTGGACACTGAACCAAAACTCAGGCACAGTGTATAAAACAACACAATGGAAGTGGCAGAAAGTGGCTGGAAGATATATGAAAAAATACAAGGACTGTAGTACAATTTCAATCTCCCTACAATGATCTCAGTACAAGTATGGCAGCAATAAAAAGGACTGCTGCACACAAAGGTGTAGACAAATAAACAAGATAACTGTGCAGAAAGGAGAAACAGGATTTTTGCTTTTAAAAAAGCAGTTGGTTTGCACAGCAGCAGTGCAAACAGCAATGCAGCTATCAGGGAGCCTTATAAGGCAGCCTAATAAGCTACAGAGCTGATGCACAAAGATATAGCCTCCACTGTCCCTGCAAAAAAAATGTGGTGTTGGACAGTGGAAATCGCTACAGCACAAGCGGTTTGGGGGTTAATCTTCTCTCCCTAACTATGACCCTGCTTCTGACGAAGCTGCAGCAACCTCTCCCTATGCTAAGATCGGCAGAAGTAAGATGGCGGTTGGCATGCACGCCCCTTTATAGCCCCTGTGACGACGCAGAAAGCAAGCCAATCAGTGTCATGCCCTTCTCTAAGATGGTGGGGACCGAGACCTATGTCATCATGCTGCCCACACTCTGCGTCCTCCTTCATTGGCTGAGAAATAGAGCTGAACGCGTCATACGAAACGTGACTTTGGCGCGAAGATCGCCGACCGCATGGCCGATCCCACACTAGGATCGGGTTGGGTTTCATTAAACCCGACTTTGCCGAAAGTCGGCGATTTTTTAATTTGTCCGATCCGTTTCGCTCAACCCTAACTATATATACTATATGCACAGACACCCGCTGTTATATACAGGCTAGTATGTGACTGATATATCATATACTATGACTAGTGTTGAGCGATACCTTCTGATATTGAAAAGTATCGGTATCGGATTGGATCGGCCGATATTCAAAAAATATCGGATATCGCCGATACCGATACCCGATACCAATGCAAGTCAATGGGACCAAAATATCGGAATTAAAGTGAACCCTTTCTTTCCTTGTAGGTTCATTCTACATGAAGGAAAACAACTAAGAATAATGTAGGATGTATTGGGGGAGGTGGAGGAGACAGTAAAGGCATAGAGGTTTAGCCCAATCAAATGGAATAGCAGGAATTAAGTTTTTTTTAAAGACATTCGGAGTTACAAAGATATTGACTATGTTAAAAAAAAAATAATTTTGTCAGATATTGATGTTTCACTAATTCCATGCTCTCCACTTTCTTTTTTACTTCTCCGACACTTTCTTCTTCATCATCCTCTTGGTCTTCTTCGGGGTGGTTTTCAGGGTCATCTTCTTGGTCTTCTTCGGGGTGGTCTTCAGGGTCGTTGTCTCCAGGATTGTCATTTTCGGGGTCGTTGTCTTCTTCGGGGTTGTCTTCAGGGTCGTTGTCTCCAGGGTCGCCTTCTTCGGGGTGGTCTTCAGGGTCGTCGTCTCTAGGGTTGTCGTTTTCGGGGTCGTCGTCTTCTTCGGGGTGGTCTTCAGGGTCGTCGTCTTTAGGGTCGTCGTCAGGGAGATCCAGAGTGATTACCAAAAACCATTTTAAAAAGCTTGAACTTGGAAATGTAGCAGTAGGTACAAGAAGGCTGAGGAACTGCCGAGAACCAGCTGACGGTACTGGAACCCGGTTACTAAGCAGGAGGTACCTGAGCCAGAAAGCACTACCAAGGACCAGCAGACTTTGGTGGAACTCGGATACCAAGAAGGAGGCACCTAAGCCAAAGGCTCTGCCTGGAACCAGCTGATGTTACTGGAACCCAGGGGGACATATTCAAGATTGACTTCCAAAGAACCAGCTAATGGTACTGGAACTCAGGCAGCAGAAGGTACACATGAAAAAAAAGTTGCAAGGCCACGAGCCGGCCAGAGTTACCGAAACCCACAGTCCTACAGGGGGAGCTTGTCCTATTGGCACTATGGAACCAGCCTTCATTGCCAGATCCCGCAGCCCACATAGGAAGCACCTAAACGGCAGGCACCATAAAGTCGGCTAACCCGACCGCAACACGACAGGACAATGTATTGGAGGCAAAGTGACGTTGACACTACCCAGAAACAGCTGGCATGCTGGAACCAGGCTGGGCAGGAGGGAGTGCCCATGCCAAAGACACTTCTGAGCAGCAACTGGCGGTGTTGGAGCCCAGGGTAAATACTAGAAACAGAGTGGAGGCAGAGACGTAATTGGAGCAAGTTTAAAACCTGTAGTAGTGTGAATGTGGACAGAGCAGGAGAAATTGCCGGACACACAGCAGGGGAACAGCTGACGTTACTGAACCCCAATAACACAGGAGCAAGTGTTGACTGTGCAGACGGCACTTCTGAGCAGCAACTGGCGGTGTTGGAGCCCAGGGTAAATACTAGAAACAGAGTGGAGGCAGAGGCCTAATTGGAGCAAGTTTCAAATCAGTAGTAGTGTGAATGTGGACAGAGCAGGAGAAATTGCTGCACACACAGCAGGGGATCAGCTGACGTTACTGAACACCAATAACACTGGAGCATGTGTTGACTGTGCAGATGGCACTTCTGAGCAGCAACTGGCGCTGTTGGAGCCCAGCGATTACAGTTCAGGTGGTAGAAACATGAACATAACAGGAGACCTGGATACTGTTGCCAACCAATTATTTAATCTGGAAGAGGACTGGCAAATTACTGCGAGATCCAGGCCTTGTTCATTTTCAGAAAAGTAAGCCGGTCAACGTTATCGGAGGATAGTCGCATGCGACGGCCTGTTAGTACACCACTTGCGGCACTAAAGACGCGTTCCGATAATACACTAGCAGCAGGGCAAGCCAGCACCTGCAATGCATACTGGCTAAGCTCTGGCCATTTATCCAGCTTAGAGACCCAAAACTTGAAGGGGGAAGAGCAATGTGGGAGAACACTGAGAGGACAAGGCATGTAGTCTGTCACCATCTGAGGGAAACGTTGCCTCCTGCTGACTGGAGCCGTCTGTGATGGTGTAGACATTTGTGGCAGGGACACAAAACTTTGCCACATTTGGGCATACTGGTCTTACCTTGTGCTGAGGCTCTGCTTCTGCTCCCTCTTTGTGCAGAGCTTCCTTCACTGCCTCGATGCACTGAGCTTCTCTTGCTCTCCTGCTTGATGGCATTCCAGAGCTCCTGCGCTGTGTGGCTTCGATTCCCCAAAGAAAATAATTTCAATATGGCCTGTTGACGTTTGGCAACGGTTGTGCTCATATCGGTCATAACAGGTAAATGTTTATGGGTCCATGTGGAGGTAGACTGTGACGGCTCCTGCAGCACTGATTCAGAGGAACTGGAGTATGAGGAGGAGTCAATGTGTACAGACTGGATTCCTGCAATCCTTGGAGTTGACAGAACATGTACAGCACCACTCTCAAGATCTGTACCCGGCTCCATAACATTTACCCAATGGGCAGTGAGGGAAAGGTATTGTCCCTGTCCATGGTTACTGGTCCACGCATCGGTGGTCAGGTGGACGTTGCTACTGATGGCGTTTAGTAGCGCATGTTTAATTTTTCCCTCCACATGCTTTTGCAGGGCAGGGATGGCTTGCCTGCTGAAATAAAAGCGGTTGGGCACGTTGTATTGTAGGACTGCCAATGCCATGAACTTACGGAAGGTGTCAGTCTCCACCAGCCTGAATGAGAGCATTTCAAGGGACAGTAGTTTTGCAATGCCAGCATTCAGAGCCTGTGCTCAGGGGTGGTTTGCTGAGTATGGGTGCCTTTTCTTTCATGCCTGTACTACCCATGGCTGTAGACTGGCCTGGGAGTGTGAGGATGACAGGGAACATGGTGCTGTGGGTGGAATGACACTGTGTCTCTGTACAACAGTGCCAGAGATTCTTCCATGGCGATCCTGTGAGGAAGCCGAAACAGCTGTGTGTGAGCTGGAGGAAGAGGCTACAACACGAGCTGAAGAGGTGGTAGGTGCTGCTGTAGGTTGGCCTAGGTCTTCAGTGTGTCTTTGTAACTCCACCACGTGCTTGGTCCGCACGTTTCCACATATTTGTGGTATTGAGGTTGCTGACTCTTTTCACTTTCTGATTACACAGCTTGCATTTGACAAAGCAAATGTCATCTGCAACTGTGTCAAAAAAGGACCAGGCACTGCAAGTCTTGGGAGCGCCCGTTTTGGGTTTTGGAAGAGGCATACTCCTAATGGGTGCTGAAGTGGAGGCTACAGGCAACCGAGTCTGCCCCCTCCCTCTCCCTCCTTTTTTGGCCATTTGGGGAATCTCTTACTCAGAGCTGCTCCCACCACCTTCCTGTACCTCACGCCATGATGGGTCAAGGACCTCATCATCTACACTACCCTCTTCAAATGACTGCTTCTCCTGGGTAGTCTCGACAGCACAGTATGCACCAGAAAGTGGCACCTGAGTCTCATCATCAGATGCGTACTGAGGTGTGCTGACCATAGGCACTGGCCCACCGGCCTCTTCAGATTCAGAGAGACAAAGCTGTTGCACATCACTGCATACTACCTCTTCTTCAAATTCTCAAATGCTGCTTGGCTGGCCCCATCTTTCCAAGCCAACCGATTCTCAGAGAACAGAAGTAGAGATGGCTCCTGTCCAGGGCTCTCTGACTGCCTGGGCAATTTGGCAGGTGGTGAAGATACAGATTGGTTCTCTTCAGTGCTCTGGGCCTGAGAGGATCTGGAACTAATTGAAGTCGATGTGTTAGCTGCCATCCATCTGACAACAGCTTCAATTTGTTCATTCCGCAGCAGTGGGGTACAGCGAGCTCCTACAAAGCTGCGCATAAAGGACTGTTCCCTGGTAAAACTGGGGGATGCTAAGTCACTGGTGCCCACAGCAGGCACAGAATCCCCACATCCTTTCCCTGCAGAAACTCCGCGCCCATGACCACGTGCTTTACTCCCTGCCTTCTTCATCTTGTTAGACTGATAAGGATAGGCAGAAAAGTACTAAGGGCTTAGTGTGCTTATTTCTGAACAGCTGCTAACAGGTGTGGACTAGACTTTAATATGAGCTAATGTGGCCTACACACCTGTAAAGTGGAGTGTTTCGTGAACTTTATTAACTTTTTTCACAAAAAGACACTGGATGTGCCCAAAGATGTAAAACCGAGAGTATCACAAACTTTTTGCAGCTATTACAATGCAGGAAGGTAACCTACAATGCAATAGATGAGGCTCCAAAAAATAGGCTAATGCTAATGGCTGGGGCTGCAGGGCACAAGCCAGCAGAAAGGCTCCTCTATCTACTCCTATATAGTGTTTGCAAGCAATCTAGCTGGATACAGATGGAGAAACGCTAATAGGAGAAATCAGGAAAAATGAGCAGCACTAATGCAAAAAAGGACAATGTATGAGGCAGTGATGCACGCTGGGCGGACTACAACCGGAGGTGGCTGCAGAACACACTACAGCGTGAGCTGCACTCACACACAGAGACCTCGCAGACAGCCGTGAAGAGCGCTGCAAGGCTGCAGAAAAGCTCCTCTATCTACTCCTATATAGTGTTTTCAAGCAATCTAGCTGGATACGGATGGAAACACACTAATAGGAGAAATCAGGAAAAATGAGCAGCACTAATGCAAAAAAGGACAATGTATGAGGCAGTGACGCACGCTGAGTGGACTACAGCTGGAGGTGGCTGCAGAACACACTACAGCGTGAGCTGCACTCACACACAGAGACCTTGCAGACAGCCGTGAACAGCGCTGCAAGGCAAAAGAAAGCTTCTCACACAGTCATTGCTAAAGTAGCCTGGGTAAAGCACAATAAAGGAAATCGCTAGCTCAAACTGCCCCTCAGAGTCAGAACAGCGGTGTCCTGTCCCTAAGTAAATTCACAGCAGAGTGAAACCAAAATGGCGGCGGCTTTTATAGTGCATCATGACATCATTTCAGCAGCCAATCACAGCCATGCCATTAGTTAACATGCCTAACAGGATGTGCCCACACTTCTTAGGATTCCTCACTGGCTGAATAAAATCAAACTGGCTCATTGCATTATGGGGACTTCCGATTCCGGTATTCAATATTATAAAAGTATCGGAACTCCGATACCGCGAATATCGGCCGATACCCGATATTGCAGTATCGGAATGCTCAACACTAGTCTTTGTACTTCATGGACAGAGCAAGTGTGTTGGTACAGTACCCAGTATAGCCTGATATCCAATGTCCTTGAGTAAACACACAGTTCAACCCACTAGTGTACAATAGCAGCACCTAGGAGGCGGATCAATGAAAAAGTACAGTTTTCAGGGAAGAGCCATCTTCTGAAGTTGTCCAAATTAAACAAATGACTCAAGTTAGTTGTACATTCAGCACAACTACGACAGGGTAGTATAACATAGTGGGCTCTTTGTTTCTTTTATAGAATACTTTAATCTTTAACTATGTCTTACAACTAAAAGCTGTTATGTATATTAATTTGTAGGTACAACTAGTAGCATGTTGTGAATTCTGTTGTGGGTTCTACTCTTGGGCTCCCTCCTGTGGTTATAAGTGGTAGTGCTGCTGTTTGTCCTTCACAGCAGTCATCAGGTGCGACCACTTTGGACGGGGCTATTTAGTCTGGCCTCACCCTTTGGTGAGTGCCAGTTGTCCATTGTTTTCTGGAGAATTCACATTTCTGCTTGGTTTCTCCTGCTGGATTGTCCAAATCATCAAAGATAAGTCCTGGCTTTGTTTTTGCAGTCCACATGCGGTGGACTTTATAGTTCAGTGAATTGCTATGTTTTTTCTTGTCCAGCTTTGTCTGTGTAAGGATTTATTCAGCCAAGCTGGAAGCTCTGGAGTTGCAGATTTACCCTCCATGCCTTTAGTTAGGTGTTTAGATTTTTGTATTCTCTTTGGTGGATTTTTGTAGTATTTTAATACTGACCGCACAGTACTCTGCCCTGTCTTTTTTTTCTAGGTAGCGTGGCCTCCTTTGCTAAATTCTGCTTTCAGTCTGCGTTTGTAATTTCCCTCTCCTCTCACAGTCAATATTTGTGGGGGGCTGTCTTTTCTTTGGGAATTTTCTCTGAGGCAAGATAGTTTTCCTGTTTCTTTCTTTAGGGGTAATAAGTCCTCCGGCTGTGACGAGGTGTCTAGGGAGTGACAGGAACATCCCACGGCTACTTCTAGTTGCGGTGTTAAGTTCAGGGTCTGCGGTCAGTATAGAGGCCACCTACTCCAGAGCTCGTCCATGCAGCTCCTAGGCCACCAGATCATAACAGTACAACTGGCCCACAATGAGTTGACCGCCTCTCAAAAGAAGGGAAAGAAAGTGCTGAGCCATTTTTTTTCTGTGCTCTGTGTTTTTTTTTTTTCCCTCTTTACCTCTGGGTGGCTCAAGAGTTAAGCGCTGATATGGATGTTCAGGGACTTGCTTCTCGTGTGGATCAACTTGCTGCTAGAGTGCAGGGTATTTCTGATTATATCGTGCAGACTCCTGTTTTGGAGCCTAGAATTCCTACCCCTGATCTGTTTTTTGGGGACAGGTCCAAATTTCTCAGCTTTAAAAATAATTGTAAATTGTTTTTTGCTCTGAAGCCCCGTTCCTCTGGTGATCCCATCCAGCAGGTAAAAATTGTCATATCTCTGTTGACCCTCAGGATTGGGCATTTTCCCTGGAATCTGGGAATCCAGCCTTGCTTAATGTAGACACCTTTTTTCAGGCGCTTGGGTTATTGTATGATGAACCTAATTCTGTGGATCATGCTGAGAAAACCTTGTTGGCCCTGTGTCAGGGTCAAGAAGCGGCAGAATCGTATTGCCAGAAATTTAGAAAATGGTCTGTGCTTACTAAATGGAATGAGGATGCGTTGCCGGCAATTTTCATAAAGGGTCTTTCTGAATCTGTTAAAGATGTTATGGTGGGGTTCCCCATGCCTGCAGGTCTGAGTGATTCTATGTCTCTGGCCATTCAAATTGATCTGCGCTTGCGTGAGCGCAGAGTTGTGCACACTATGGCGTTGTCTTCTGAGCGGAGTCCTGCAGTGTGATAGAATTGTGTCTCGAGCTGAACGCCAAGGATTCAGACGTCAGAATAGGTTGTGCTTTTACTGCGGCGATTCTGCTCATGTTATTTCTGATTGCCCTAAGCGTGCCAAGAGAATCGCTAATTCCGTTACCATCAGTACTGTACAACCTAAATTTCTGTTATCTGCGACCCTGATCTGCTCATTATCTACATTTTCTGTCATGGCATTTGTGGATTCAGGCGCTGCTTTAAATTTAATGGACTTAGAATTTGCCAGACGTTGTGGTTTTCCCTTGCAGCCTTTGCAGAGTCCTATCCCTTTGAGGGGCATTGATGCTACACCATTGGCTAAAAATAAACCTCAGTTTTGGACACAGTTAACCATGTGCATGGCACCAACCCATCAGGAAGATTGTCGTTTCCTGGTGTTGCATAATTTGCATGATGCTATTGTGCTGGGGTTTCCATGGTTACAGGTACATAATCCGGTGTTGGATTGGAAATCTATGTCTGTGACTAGTTGGGGTTGTCAGGGGGTTCATGATGACGTTCCTCTGATGTCAATTTCCTCCTCCCCCTCTTCTGAAATTCCTGAGTTTCTGTCAGCTTTCCAGGATGTTTTCGATGAGCCCAAGTCCAGTTCCCTTCCACCGCATAGGGACTGTGATTGTGCTATTGACTTGATTCCAGGCTGTAAGTTCCCTAAGGGCCGACTTTTCAACCTGTCTGTGCCTGAACATGCCGCCATGCGGAGTTATGTTAAGGAGTCTTTGGAGAAGGGACATATTCGGCCATCTTCTTCTCCATTGGGAGCAGGTTTTTTTTTTGTTGCCAAGAAGGATGGCTCCTTGAGACCCTGTATTGATTATTGCCTCTTGAATAAGATCACGGTCAAATTCCAATACCCTTTGCCTTTGCTTTCTGATTTGTTTGCCAGGATTAAGGGGGCTAGTTGGTTTACTAAGATTGACCTTCGAGGGGCATATAATCTTGTTCGTATTAAGCAGGGTGACGAATGGAAAACTGCGTTTAATACGCCCGAGGGCCATTTTGAATATCTTGTGATGCCATTTGGACTCTCTAATGCCCCATCTGTGTTTCAGTCCTTCATGCATGATATTTTTCGGAATTATCTTGATAAATTCATGATTGTATATTTGGATGATATTTTGATTTTTTCAGATGATTGGGAGTCTCATGTGAAACGTCAGGATGGTATTTCAGGTCCTTCGTGATAATGCCTTGTTTGTGAAGGGGTCTAAGTGCCTCTTTGGAGTACAGAAGGTTTCTTTTTTGGGCTTCATTTTTTCTCCATCATCTATATAAATGGATCCGGTTAAGGTTCAGGCCATTCATGATTGGATCCAGCCCACATCCGTGAAGAGCCTTCAGAAATTTTTGGGCTTTGCTAATTTTTATCGCCGTTTCATTGCCAACTTCTCTAGTGTGGTTAAACCCCTGACCGATTTGATGAGGAAGGGCGCTGATGTAACGAATTGGTCCTCTGAGGCTGTTTCTGCCTTTCAGGAGCTTAAGCGCCGATTTACTTCTGCCCCTGTGTTGCGTCAGCCGGATGTTTCTCTTCCTTTTCAGGTTGAGGTTGACGCTTCTGAAATTGGGGCAGGGGCCGTTTTGTCTCAGAGGAATTCTGATGGTTCCTCGATGAAACCATGTGCCTTCTTCTCTCGGAAGTTCTCGCCTGCGGAACGCAATTATGATGTCGGTAATCGTGAATTGTTGGCTATGAAGTGGGCATTTGAGGAGTGGCGACATTGGCTTGAGGGGGCCAAGCACCGTATTGTGGTCTTGACCGATCATAAGAATCTTATTTACCTCGAGTCTGCCAAACGGCTGAATCCTAGACAGGCTCGATGGTCCCTGTTTTTCTCTCCTTTTGAGTTTGTTGTCTCGTATCTTCCGGGTTCTAAGAATGTTAAGGCTGATGCCCTCTCTAGGAGTTTTTTGCCTGATTCCCCTGGGGTTCTTGAGCCGGTTGGTATTCTGAAGGAGGGGGTGATTCTTTCTGCTATCTCCCCTGATTTGCGACGGGCTCTTCAGGAGTTTCAGGCTGATAAACCTGATCGCTGTCCAGCGGGGAAACTGTTTGTTCCTGACAGATGGACTAGTAAAGTGATTTCTGAGGTTCACTGTTCTGTGTTGGCTGGCCATCCTGGGATTTTTGGTACCAGAGATTTGGTTAGTAGGTCCTTTTGGTGGCCTTCTTTTGCACGGGATGTGCGTTCTTTTGTGCAGTCCTGTGGGACTTGTGCATGGGCTAAACCTTGCTGCTCCCGCGCCAGTGGGTTGATTTTGCCTTTGCCGGTCCCTGAGAGGCCTTGGACGCATATTTCTATGGATTTTATTTCGGATCTTCCTGTTTCCCAGAGGATGTCGGTTATCTGGGTGGTCTGTGACCGGTATTCTAAGATGATTCATTTGGTACCTTTGCCTAAATTGCCTTCCTCTTCTGAGTTGGTTCGTTGTTTTTTCAGCATGTGGTTCATTTGCATGGCATTCCGGAGAATATCGTGTCCGATAGAGGTTCCCAGTTTGTTTCTAGGTTTTGGCGGTCCTTTTGTGCTAAGCTGGGCATTGATTTGTCTTTTTCTTCAGCATTTCATCCTCAGACAAACGGTCAAACCGAGAGAACTAACCAGACTTTGGAGACTTATTTGAGATGCTTTGTGTCTGCTGATCAGGATGATTGGGTGGCTTTCTTGCCATTGGCCGTGTTTGCCCTTAATAATCGGGCTAGTTCTGCTACCTTGGTTTCACCCTTCTTTTGTAATTCTGGGTTTCATCCTCGTTTTTCTTCAGGGCAGGTTGAGTCTTCTGATTGTCCTGGGGTGGACTCTGTGGTTGACAGGTTGCAGAAAATTTGGGCTCATGTTGTGGACAATTTGGTGTTGTCTCAGGAGGAGGCTCAGCGTTTTGCCAACCGTCGTCGGCGTGTGGGTTCCCGGCTTTGGGTTGGGAATTTGGTCTGGTTGTCTTCCCGTCATGTTCCTATGAAGGTTTCTTCCCCGAAGTTCAAACCTCGGTTTATTGGTCCTTATAGGATTTCTGAGATTATCAATCCAGTGTCTTTTCGTTTGGCCCTTCCAACGTCTTTTTCCATCCATAATGTTTTTCATAGATCTTTGTTGCGGAAATATGTGGTGCCCGTGGTTCCCTCTGTTGATCCTCCTGCCCCGGTGTTGATTGATGGGGAGTTGGAGTATGTTGTGGAGAAGATCTTGGATTCTCGTTTTTCAAGATGGAGGCTTCAGTATCTTGTCAAGTGGAAGGGTTATGGCCAGGAGGATAATTCTTGGGTTGTTGCCTCCGATGTTCATGCTGGCGATTTGGTTCGTGCCTTCCGTTTGGCTCATCCTGATCGGCCCAGGGGCTCTCGTGAGGGTTCGGTGACCCCTCCTCAAGGGGGGGGTACTGTTGTGAATTCTGTTGTGGGTTCTGCTCTTGGGCTCCCTCCTGTGGTTATAAGTGGTAGTGCTGCTGTTTGTCCTTCACAGCAGTCATCAGGTGCGACCACTTTGGACGGGGCTATTTAGTCTGGCCTCACCCTTTGGTGAGTGCCAGTTGTCCATTGTTTTCTGGAGAATTCACATCTCTGCTTGGTTTCTCCTGCTGGATTGTCCAAATCATCAAAGATAAGTCCTGGCTTTGTTTTTGCAGTCCACATGCGGTGGACTTTATAGTTCAGTGAATTGCTATGTTTTTTTCTTGTCCAGCTTTGTCTGTGTAAGGATTTATTCAGCCAAGCTGGAAGCCAAGCTGGAGTTGCAGATTTACCCTCCATGCCTTTAGTTAGGTGTGGAGATTTTTGTATTCTCTGTGGTGGATTTTTGTAGTATTTTAATACTGACCGCACAGTACTCTGCCCTGTCTTTTCTTTCTAGGTAGCGTGGCCTCCTTTGCTAAATTCTGTTTTCAGTCTGCATTTGTAATTTCCCTCTCCTCTCACAGTCAATATTTGTGGGGGACTGTCTTTCCTTTGGGAATTTTCTCTGAGGCAAGATAGTTTTCCTGTTTCTTTCTTTAGGGGTAATTAGTCCTCCGGCTGTGACGAGGTGTCTAGGGAGTGACAGAAACATCCCACTGCTACTTCTATTTGCGGTGCTAAGTTCAGGGTCTGCGGTCAGTATAGAGGCCACCTACTCCAGAGCTCGTCCATGCTGCTAATAGGCCACCAGATCATAACAGTAGAATCCATTTGTACCTAAAACTATTACTAGTGATGTACAGTATATTAACTTGTAGGTACTTGTAACGTTAGTGAAGTACATTAACTTATAGGTACAACTAATAGTAGTGACTTGTGTCAACTTGAAAGATACAGTGGTATGATACAAGGGTAACAATATTTTGAACTTTTGACTTTCAGGCTCTGTATCTCATTATCCACTTCTGCTTTGAACTTGAGACTGTCAACTAGTGATGAGCGAGTGTGCTCATTACTCGAGTCTTCCAATCATGCTCCTGAGTTCTCCGAGTATCTTGGGCTTGCACGTAGATTATGCTTGTGTCCCCTCAGCTGCATGATTGCGGCTGCTAAACAGCCTGAATACATGTGGGGATTCCCTAAAAAATAGGCAATCCCAGCATATGTTCAGGTTGTCTAACAGCCGCAAATCATGCAGCTGCGGGGACACAAACATAATCTATGAGCGCACCCAAGATACTCGGAGAACACCCAAGCATGCTCGGAAAACTCGAGTAACAAGCACACTCGCTTATCAATCAGTACTGCCAACATTTTATAGACAATCTCCTTGGATATCTCATACTTAAATTTGACTTGCAGCTATTTAGCATATTATTAGTTATGCAGATTCTTTTCATGTCACTGCATTGTTACTGTTTTGCTCCTAAAGAACTAAATTTTAATTTTTATTATTTTTATAGAATTTTGTAAATCCACTTCTGGCTTTCAACACTGCCCGAATCCCTCTGGGCATGCTCTCAATCAGATTCAAACATGTGTTGACTGAAATTTTAGCTCAGGAATCTTCTACACGTTCTTAAAGTTGGTGCATACTGATCGACTCACTTTGGTATGTATACAGTTTTTTCTTTAATTCTACACACAAGTGTTTGATTGGGTTGAGGTCTAGGGACTGTGGAGGCCATTCCAGTACCTCTACTTCATTGCCATTGAACCATTTCTTTGCCAATCTTGATGTATGCTTCGTGTTGTTGTCCTGTTGCAACACTATGTCATCCTTTTCATACCCATAGTACTTGAGTGTATGAAGTAACTCATCTTGTAGGATACTCACATATAGCTTAGCATTGATAGCACCATCGATCCTGGTCAAGTATCCAATGCCTTTGGCTGTGAAACAACCCCATATCATCAGGCTTCCTTCACCAAACTCAACATTTCCTTCAATTTCTCAATCCGTTAGCGCTTTCTTGCCTTTTTTTCTATGAGACCTATTTGCACCTATCATAGCTTAGTCTATTGACTTTTGTGTCATCGCTCTAAATCACCAGCTAAAAATCTTTAAATGTACATTTTTCTTACTTGTTTGCAACCGCAAACCGACGCTTCTTATGACAATATTGAAGTTGAGGCTTCTTCACCTTTTTTCTGGCCACCATTCCAGAAGTGTAATGTGCATCACGCGGTGCTTGCATCGATGTCTGTGATCACACTGTTATGAAGCATACGAGCCACCTAAACTGCCATGTTTGTAGCATTAAAATGGATAGACCTTGGGATGAGAGACTTGCTGACTCCGATATTTTGCCTGGATGTCCACTTTTTGGCTTCTGAATGGCTGGACAGACCTCATTTTTGTATTCGTCCAACTGTCATGGCACTCACATAATGCAGTTTGGCAATTTTCTTGGCCAAGAGACTGCTGTCAATGAGCTGGATAATACTGTTTCTCTTTTCTTGGCAAATCAGCTTCATGGCTACCCCTCGATTCAAATCATTGACATTTCACTTAGGAATCAACTTAACAATACACTGAGCAATTAGCTATTAGAATTCAGGAAGAAAAATATTTTTCCACCACAGGAGCAAAACAGTAACAATGCAGTGACATGACAAGAATCTGAATAACTAATCATATGCTAAATAGTTGCAAGTTAAATTTATGTATGAGATAGCCAATAAGATTGTCTGTAAAATGATGGTAGTCTCACGATCAAAGCAGTAATGAATGGTGAGATATTGAAGCTGAAAGTCAAAAGTTCAAAACATTGCTACCTTTTTGTTCTTCACTGCATAATTAGTAGTAATGTACATTAACCCCTTTCTGACATCTGACGTACTATCCCGTCGAGGTGGGGTGGGCCCGTATGACCACCGACGGGATAGTACGTCATACGCGATCGGCCGCGCTCACGGGGGGAGCGAAGCCGATCGCGGCCGGGTGTCAGCTGCATATCGCAGCTGACATCCGTCACTATGTGCCAGGAGCGGTCACGGACCGCCCCCGGCACATTAACGCGGTGTGCCGGCGGTATAGGGAAGCATCGCGCAGGGATTTATTACCATAAATACATTTCTTTAGCTAAATAAAATAAAAAAAACAATAAAAGTACACATATTTAGTATCGCCGCGTCCGTAACGACCCAACCTATAAAACTGCCCCACTAGTCAACCCCTTCAGTAAACACCGTAAGAAAAAAAAAAAAAACGAGGCAAAAAACAACGCTTTATTATCATACCGCCAAACAAAAAGTGGAATAACACGCGATCAAAAAGACTGATATAAATAACCATGGTACCGCTGAAAACGTCATCTTGTCCCGCAAAAAACGAGCCGCCATACAGCATCATCAGCAAAAAAATAAAAAAGTTATAGTCCTGAGAATAAAGCGATACCAAAATAATTATTTTTTCTATAAAATAGTTTTTATCGTATAAAAGCGCCAAAACATAAAAAAAATGATATAAATGAGATATCGCTGTAATCATACTGACCCGAAGAATAAAACTGCTTTATCAATTTTACCAAACGCGGAACGGTATAAACGCCTCCCCCAAAAGAAATTCATGAATAGCTGGTTTTTGATCACTCTGCCTCACAAAAATCGGAGTAAAAAGCGATCAAAAAATGTCACGTGTCCGAAAATGTTACCAAAAAAACGTCAACTCGTCCCGCAAGAAACAAGATCTCACATGACTCTGTGGACTCAAATATGGAAAAATTATAGCTCTCAAAATGTGGTAATGCAAAAAATATTTTTTGCAATGAAAAGCGTCTTTCAGTGTGTGACGGCTGCCAATCATAAAAATCCGCTAAAAAACCCGCTATAAAAGTAAATCAAACCCCCCTTCATCATCCCCTTAGTTAGGGAAAAATAAAAAAATTAAAAAATGTATTTATTTCCATTTTCCCATTAGGGTTAGGGTTACGGCTAGAGTTAGGACTAGAGTTAGGGCTAGGGTTAGCGTTAGGGTGAGGGCAAGGGTTAGGGCTAGGGTTAGGGTTAGGGCTAGGGTTGGGGCTAGGGTTAGGGTTAGGGTTGGGGCTAGGGTTAGGGCTAGGGTTGGGGCTAGGGTTAGGGTTAGGGTTAGGGCTAAGGTTGGGGCTAGGGTTAGGGCTAGGGTTAGGGCTAGTGTTACGGCTAGTATTAGGGCTAGTGATAGGGCTAGGGTTATTGCTAGGGTTAGGGCTAGGGTTAGGGCTAGGGTTGGGGCTAGGGTTGGGGCTACAGTTAGGGTTGGGGCTAAAGATAGGGTTAGGGTTTGGATTACATTTACGGTTGGGAATAGGGTTGGGTGTGTCTGGGTTAGAGGAGTGGTTAGGGTTACTGTTGGGATTAGGGTAAGGGGTGTGTTTGGATTAGGGTTTCAGTTATAATTGGGGGGTTTCCACTGTTTAGGCACATCAGGGGCTCTCCAAATGGGACATGGCATCCGATCTGAATTCCAGCCAATTCTGCGTTGAAAAAGGAAAACAGTGCTCCTTCCCTTCAGAGCTCTCCCGTGTGCCCAAACAGGGGTTTACCCCAACATATGGGGTATCAGCGTACTCAGGACAAATTGGACATCATCTGTTGGGGTCCAATTTCTCCTGCTACCCTTGGGAAAATCCAAAACTGGGGGCCAAAAAATAAGTTTTGTGGGAAAAAAAATATTTTTTTATTTTCACGGCTCTGCGTTGTAAACTGTAGTGAGACACTTGGGGGTTCAAAGTTCTCACAACACATCTAGATAAGTTCCTTGGGGGGTCTAGTTTCCGATATGGGGTCACTTGTGGGGGGTTTGTACTGTTTGGGTACATCAGGGGCTCTGCAAATGCAACGTGACGCCTGCAGACCAATCCATTTAAGTCTGCATTCCAAATGGCGCTCCTTCCCTTCCGAGCTCTGTCATGCGCCCAAACAGTGGTTCCCCCCTACATATGAGGTATCAGCGTACTCAGGACAAATTGGACAATAACTTTTGGGGTCCAATTTATCCTGATACCCTTGTGAAAATACAAAACTGGGGGCTAAATAATCATTTTTGTGAAAAAAAAAAGAATTTTTATTTTCACGGCTCTGCGTTATAAACTGTAGTGAAACACTTGGGGGTTCAAAGCTCTAAAAACACATCTAGATAAGTTCCTTAGGGGGTCTACAGTCCAAAATGGTGTCACTTGTGGGGGTTTTTAATGTTTAGGCACATCAGGGGCTCTCCAAACGCAACATGGCATCCCATCTTAATTCCAGTCAATTTTGCATTGAAAAGTAAAATAGCGCTCCTTCCCTTCCGAGCTCTGCTATGCGCCCAAACAGTGGTTTACCCCCACATATGGGGTATCGTCGTACTCAGGACAAATTGTACAACAATTTTTGGGGTCCAATTTCTTCTCTTACCCTTGGGAAAATAAAAAATTGGGGGCAAAAAATCATTTTTGTGAAAAAATATGATTTTTTATTTTTACGGCTCTGCATTATAAACTTCTGTGAAGCACTTGTTGGGTCAAAGTGCTCACCACACATCTAGATAAGATCCTTAGGGGGTCTACTTTCCAAAATGGTGTCACTTGTGGGGGGTTTCAATGTTTAGGCACATCAGGGGCTCTCCAAATGCAACATGGCGTCCCATCTCAATTCCAGTCAATTTTGCATTGAAAAGTCAAATGGCGCTCCTTTCCTTCCGAGCTCTGCCATGCGCCCAAACAGTGGTTTACCCCCACATATGGGGTATCACCGTACTCAGGACAAATTGTACAACAAATTTTGGGGTCTATTTTCTCCTGTTACCCTTGGTAAAATAAAACAAATTGGAGCTGAAATAAATTTTGTGTGAAAAAAAGTTCAATGTTCATTTTTATTTAAACATTCCAAAAATTCCTGTGAAACACCTGAAGGGTTAATAAACTTCTTGAAAGTGGTTTTGAGCACCTTGAGGGGTGCAGTTTTTAGAATGGTGTCACACGTGTAGACCCCTCAAAATGACTTCAAATGAGATGTGGTCCCTAAAGAAAATGGTGTTGTAAAAATGAGAAATTGCTGGTCAACTTTTAACCCTTATAACTCCGTCACAAAAAAAATTTGGGTTCCAAAATTGTGCTGATGTAAAGTAGACATGTGGGAAATGTTACTTATTAAGTATTTTGCGTGACATATGTCTGTGATTTAAGGGCATAAAAATTCAAAGTTGGAAAATTGCGAAATTTTCTAAATTTTCGCCAAATATTCGTTTTTTTCACAAATAAACGCAAGTTATATCGAAGAAATTTTACCACTATCATGAAGTACAATATGTCACGAGAAAACAGTGTCAGAATCACCAGGAGCCGTTGAAGTGTTCCAGAGTTATAACCTCATAAAGAGACAGTAGTCAGAATTACAAAAATTGGCCCGGTCATTAACGTGCAAACCATCAAATGTTTTATTTGTGTGCTTTAATTTTTTACACCTCTTCATTTAAGAGTCTTAACTTTTATAAGTTTTCATTAACATTGTTGTACAAGGGCTTGTTTTTTTGTGGGATGAGTTATAGTTTTGAATGACACCATTCATTTTACTATACACTGTAATGTACTGAAAATGTGAAAAAAATCCAAATGAAATGGAATGATGAAAAATAAAATACAATTCCGTTATTGCTTTTTGGGCTTTGCTTTTATAGCATTCATTGTGCTTTTGAAGGGGAGTCCAGGGCTGGTTGCTGTGGGCCAAAACTGAGTTCTCTTAGCCCTGAAACCTCTCTTCTAAACAGGAATCTGACTTTGTGTATTGTGCTGTAGGATGCATTCTGTACTCACTTGTGATTCTGGAGTCTTTGTTACCTCCCTGTCCATGGGACCAGATACAGCTGCACACATAACAGGAGACCTTGGGTCTGGTTCAACAGGTTTGGTTTTACTATACAGTTCAGTTACATTCAGCTGCGGCAAACAGTATGAGACAGTCACTTCTGGTTTGTGTTCCTTTTGCCCAGTATGCTATTAGTTCATGCCTCCGTTCTGCTTAACCAGTCCCCACCTCAACAGCTTCTGTTGGTTCCAGGAGCTTCCTATCTGGCAGTACAGCGCCCCTGAGACCCACTATTTTTCCTTATAGCTGTGACCCGACCGGCCTCTTCCACCAAGAAAAGAAAAAGTCATGGATACCGATGCCTCTTCTGAGTCATATTCTCTGGACTTCCCCGGGATCTGCACAAAACTTCAGATGTGTCCTCCTCATGCTGTATAGAAAACTGGACACTGACAGGACACCATGCCGCATCTCTACCCACTGATCTTGAGCCTGTAGCACCTCACATTGTCAGAGACTTTCTACTCTCTCCTTCTACTCCTCAACTAGGGGGTGCTTCCCCTTTTAAACTGATGTAAACCCTCCCATACATGGGCTTTTCCCAAGCTGTTAACTATACCTAACCCCAACTGGTACAACTATATCTCTATAGCCCCCTGAGGAAGCCCATCACGAGAAACGTGCGTCAGGGCTAAGGCGCACTCGGTCCCTCATATTCTCTCTCTCCTACATGGGTAAGCATTATCCGTTTAAATGCACTATCAATGGCACTTTATCACTAAGGTAAAGCAGATGCACACCGGCTATTTTTTTACATACCATCTCCCCATATGGAATTGCTTTTTCCTTTGTGTAATACTTACATTATGTTACTGTGATACAGATACATTGATGTATCTGGGATGTTGTGCCTTTATACAGTATATTTATTATGAGAGCTTTTGAGTACCTGTGTTGCCTGGATCCTTCCCCTTTTTATGACTTGTCCTGTATTGTCTTGTGGGTTATGTATAACCGTACTATATATTTGAGTGAGCTTATAAA
This sequence comes from Ranitomeya variabilis, assembly GCF_051348905.1. Lineage (NCBI taxonomy): Eukaryota > Metazoa > Chordata > Amphibia > Anura > Dendrobatidae > Ranitomeya > Ranitomeya variabilis. The sequence goes on along the minus strand of NC_135234.1, from coordinate 308,576,259 downwards.
GATTTTCACAGTTTATTGATATCATTATGTCTCACCTTATTTATTAAGGACATTCTGCTTCATTTTTTTGTAGGATTATAAGCTATATCCCTATGCCTTGTAATGGTTCCCCTATGTACAGACCTCCTCAATTCCCGGGGATAGCCTTAAGGTAAAACCTCCACCAAAACCGAGACACAAACTGGCCATAAGGATAAAATGCACATCTACATAAACAGTAATGAAAATATTTTTAAACATTACTACATAACTTAACTCTTCTTGACTCTGCATCTTCTTCTATCCCCCTTTCATTTTAGCAATATGAATTCTAAAGTTCAGTTTTATTACTGTGATACCAAACTTATAAGAGTTTTTTATAAATATTTTAGTGATTAAAATATTCTGAACTTTGTAAAAAAAATATAATTTTTATTGTGTTGTCATTTTCTTAGTCAAATAACTGTTTTTTTTTCAGTTGACAAAGCTGTGTGAGGGTTTTTTTGTGCATTGAGCTGTAGTTTTGATTGATGATATTTTGGAGTACATCTGATATTGTGCTTCTGTATAAACCACAGAAGTTCAATTCTGGCATTCTGATTCATTGCTGGATTGCAGTATATTGTGTAACTGGTGTCCTCCTATGAAGCCTAACCCGAGGCACACAGGAAGACTAAGGCCACGTTTCCATCATGAGCTTTTAGTGAATTTTTGATGTTGCAGGTTTTCTGCACCCATTAAGTAGAATAGATTACCGTACTTGCATTTTTTGAAAATATGCAGCATAAAAACTCACCTAAAGCTCATCATGGATGGAATGTAGCCTAAGATGGCAATAATGGAAGCCTTCATCAGCTGCATGTGATCGCATTGTGGGAGTGATGCAATGGAAGTCAGTTAAAACAGAAGCAGGTCTTTGAAATGTTGTTTGATATTAAAAGCAGTGTTTAAATGGTTAAACAGCCGCAAAGCTAGCTTTGGTCATTGTGACAAGCTGATTGTATGAAGCAGGCCGAGCACCGATGCCTACTTTACATACCCACCCTCAACAGGTCATCAAGGTGATAAAAATGGCAGATTTTATCCATAGTGAGCATTTATTAAGTGAAATTTAATAGTGAATGATATTGATTTATCATCAGTTAACTAAAACTATCTTTTAGAAAAAAGTCCACCATGTTTGAAATTTTTGGCTAACCAGTGGAAAGATCTTTCACACACAATTGATGTATCTATGAGAGAGCAGAACCATTGAAATGTGTATGACAGTGTCAATGAAACAGTTGTTCATGGGATTGTAGCTATTGATGTCACAGTATGATACCCAGAGTGAATTCTATGATTGCACTGATTGGACAAAGCCATAAATTATACATACAGTATAGACATACAATAATTAAAACAATTTTATTCCTGAAAATATTCTGTACAGTCAGTATACACAGGCTTATGTTACATCTTAAGATTCACACACTACAACAACACACCCAAAAAACGTTACAATCGCTTTACACTGCAGTGAGGAGGACAAGGGGGATCCAGGTGGGCAAGGTGAAGCAAAGCATAGTGATACTGAGCATCGGCACACTACATGGTGGACTGATATCTGGATACTCATAACCATTATACAATGCAGTAGTCGTTCATGATCGGAATCTAGATATTCAGTATAGTCATATAAGGAGGTGCGTTCATTTACAGAAGACATTATGGTAACTGTGAGATACTACATGGCATTTCCAGGTGCAGTAAGGCACTTTTGGAGTTAGCCTTGTAGGTTCCCCCTTCCCTAAGGCTACGTTCACATTTGCGGTCAGCGCCGCAGCGTCGGGCGCCGCAGCGGCGCCGCATGCGTCATGCGCCCCTATATTTAACATGGGGGCGCATGGACATGCGTTGTGCTGCGTTTTGCGCCGCATGGCCGCAAGCGTTGGACGCAAGAAACGCTTCAAGTTGCATTTTTTTTGCGTCCAACTTTCGGCCAAAAAGGACACATGCGGCGCAAAATGCAGCGTTTTAGCGTGCGTTTTGCCGCGTTTTTGTTTGCGTTGTGCGCTGCGGCGCCGACGCTGCGGCGCACAACGCAAATGTGAACGTAGCCTAATAGAGACAAATCTCATGACCTACCTTCCACCACTTTTGTTCCAGAGGAAGGCATTGTTAAACATAGTATTTCCAGCTTATACCTCTACAGTATTTTCATCCTACACTATGCTGCATGGCACCATTGACATAATGACAAAACCGCAATTATTACAGAGGTCATACAAATTAACAGTCCTCAAAATCTGATCTCAAAATGTTCTGTGTTCATACAAAAAAACAGCAAGATACAAATAAAATAAAATTACTCCTAATATATTTTCTGTATGTACATGGTTTTGTATATATTAAATTTTGGGGACGAAATAAAAAGAAAACAAAGACATATAAAAGTAACATGTAAACAGCCACAATATTCAGAATTAGGAGCAAAAACCCAGCTTTAAATACATTTGATTCAATTGGACAGGACCATTTTGCAATAAGTACGACTGGAAATAGTTGAATTATTGATGTATATACCTGTTTTCACCTACCATAAGAATTCGGCACAGATGGCTAAACTGGGTGGATTTGTTTTCACGGCTAAAGGATACACCATACCTGTGTTATAGCATACATTATGGACAGGGAGGAGAAAGGCCATGGCAATGCAGTTTCAGTAGGCGTACACATAACAAGCATGAGAACAAAACACGTACCAAGAGCAGTTTGACTTTGTTCGTTCATGAAAGTAAGAACACCTAATTGACCAGAATAGGGAATAGCAATCACAATTACAATTATTAATCTCTTTTTCACTTCTCAGAAGTTCAACTCTCTCTGTTTCCCTAATGGTTCGATGATGTGTGCATACTTTATATTCAGCATTGTGAGTTTGCTTGCATATATTATATTAATATTAGACTTCCCCAATCAGCTACTTGTGGGATAAATGCAAGACTATGTAGAAGTTATTTTTTAGAAATGTCCTTAGACATAATTTAAAAAAAACTATTTTTACTAGTTTTTTTTATTAATTATTAGTATAAACTTGGAATTGTGATATATAAACTCCCAAGTAGCATTTAGTTTAGAACAGTTTTTGATGCATTTTAAGCCATAGCATAAGGTGCACACGAATCCTACAGGGAAGGGGCGACATAAGGCTTATATTTTCACCTCTTTTCTGTATCCAAACCTTATTTTTGCAATAGAAGCCCCAAAGAACTCCACTGTGAGAATATGACATTATTCTAGGGTTGACTTCTTTTATAAGGGTTCAAGAGAATGACACTAAAGTAAAATCACAAAAATATATAACAATGTACATAATTAACTATATCTGAATAAATAATATTTTATGAATGGATTCTCTATTTGTGCGGAAAGTCTGCAATTAAGGTGCAATGGCTAACCCTTAATCTACAGGTTTAAAAGAATTACAATAAATATGGTTTGTTAGATTGTCAGCTCATAATCTTATGTAAACAATCAATATTAGGATATATTAGTTATATTAGTTCACACAGTGTACCTGAATGCATATATAATTACAAAACCAAGAAGGAAAAGTCATGAAATTATGGAAATCACCGGATTGAAATGATTAAAAATTGGAAACAAAGCTTGAAAAGCATCTTGATTTATTCAATATAGACTATGAGCACCATGCACAGAACCATACGCAATCACACACCTTGGTATGCAATCAATGAGGTTATTAATAACTTTTAGCGGAATGTTTGACATGCTGAATACATTTGGGCACATAAATTATTAAGATCCACTACTGGCAGCTCCTTTTGTAATTACCAACCAATGAAGGCCTAGATGTGCACAATTAAAAACAAATCAGAAGATGCTGCAGGCCATGGTAGCACATTAAAGGGTGGTTTCACATTTGCACAGTGTATCATCCGCGCAGATCCGCATGCATCATGCGTACCTATCTTTAACATGGCATACGCATGGACATGCATTTGTGTGACGCCCCAGGGTCCTGAGAACTGAAGAAAAGCGAGCAGCATCCAATCCAGGTGAAAACAGTAAAAGTTCTTTATTCTGCCATCAAGTCATACAACGTTTCGACCAAGCATGGTCTTTGTCATATATACTGTACTTGACAAAGACCATGCTTGGTCGAAACGTTGTATGACTTGATGGCAGAATAAAGAACTTTTACTGTTTTTAGCTGGATTGGATGCTGCTCGCTTTTCTTCAGTTGTGAGTACTTGTCCAATGGGGTCTATGGACTTTGGAGCATGCATCCTGATCATCTGAAGTGCTGGTCGTCACAGTGGCATTGCTTTCCTCTCGAGGAGAGTGATGTCACGCTTGGAAGCGATGAAGGATATCTTTCCCCAGGTAAACACTGCATACAACACGTTCATACTCCAGACCAGAAGGGGGAGCTCTAAACCAGGTTTAGGGTGAACTCCCCTATAAATACATTCTGATCTGGAGAGAGTTCAGTTCAGGATTATGTCAGAGGACAGGGAAGAGGGCAGACAGGCATAGAGTATCAGAAGGTCTGAAGAGGTCACACAGTCTGAGGTACTACAGCTCCTGGAGAAAAGAGAACTTAGAAGGAAAGAACAAGCTTGTGGAAAGTGTGCAGGAGAGAGAAGGCACAGGAGAGTGATACTAGGGGAGCAGAACAGTGAATTAGCTATCTCCCTGGCTAGTGGAGATTCCGGTAGCCGGAAAACAGTGGTCATGCTGAACTCTATAGTGGCAAAGCAGAAACCGGCAGGACAGCTGGATTGCAGATCACCTGTCCGCATTTATATCCAGGAGATGCAGTGATAATTATAGGGCCCGGGTCATCCAAGAGACCCTGTAAAAAGGCCCAGTTCACCTGTCATACGGGTTGTGTCCTAACCTTCATGGGGGACAGAGAGGAACTGTGGGGACCTTATGTGAAGAACCACAACACCACCGCACTTGGAGGAAGGCTTTGATCTCCACCTGGTGAACGGGATTCTAGAATCACTTCTAAGTCAGCTGGACCCTGCCTGTCCCTGTTGTCTGGTGCCCTGGACTGCGTTTGCCTGAAGTAACAGTAAACCAGGTAAAGACTGCAAACCTGTGTCCTTGTTCTTCATCGCACGACCCAATATCTTCACCTATACACCGGGAGCCCTGGGGACATACTTTACCTGTGGGAAGTTATACCATCTAGATGCCATACCATTACCCCAGAGGACCCCTTTAAGCAGCGTTGGTCCCCACTGACCGAACACCACAGGTGGCATCACGAACACAAACTTTATTAATTTCCCTTTAAAAGACTTTTCCTTTAATTGGGCGCCCAGGGCCATGGACTGGGTCGCAGCCACTGTGACATCCCCTTTAAGTGTGACTGAACCCAGTACCGAGTACCCCACGGCCCTGGCAGGCATTCCATTTGCATCAGTTCGCATGCATCTGTGTACACATGCGTCGTTTCGCGGTGTGCGGCGGGGTCCGGCGAACACAACATGTTGCATTTTTGGTGGTGTCAAAAATCCATCAAATATGCGCAGGCATGCGCATGTGGGTGAATGCATTAAAAAAACGCATTACTGTCTATAGGAACGCATGCGTACGCCTGTCCTTGCGTACACATGAGTTCAATGTGCTTGCGTACTTCGGACTGCGCATGTCCAGGAACTGATTGAGACATGCCCATTGAGACACGCCCTCCTGGAAATATCGAAGGCATACGCATAAAAAACACAAATGCAGGCAAAAAACGCATACAAACGCATGCACAATCAGCATTTTTTTTTGCCATCATGCGTAAGCTGATGCGGATAAAAAATGCTGCGTAAGCATGTGTTTGCACGCATTTTTGCATGTATTTGCATATGCAGATGATACACTGCACACATATACGCAAATGTGAACTTACCCTAAGCCATGCAAGCTTCTCACAGTAGCAACGGCAACATGAGGCCTAGCCCGTGTTGAAAAATTACTACTGGGGCATTTTCGAGAAATGGCCTTTCTTCTGCTTCCACATCCTAATCTATGTAATGCTGAGCTATTGCTGTTAGTGCACTGGGAATGAAGACTAGAGGAGTCCAGCTATGGTATATTAAACTGCCCAAAAACATAATTAAGGGGTTAGGAGTGGTTTGATGTTCCCTTGTGAAAGCCTATTTATGGCATTGCCCATATGGTCTCCAAACCAATTTCCAATTGGTTCCACTGCATCCAAGACAAAAATGGTACTCATCACTTAACAGGATACACCTCCTTTCTGGTCTTATTGCCATCTTACTCTGTTCATATCTTTGCGAGCATTGGCATGAGGACAATAGAATACCTGTTGCTGGATGTCTGACTCATAACCCAATGCTGTGCAAACACCTTCTGATGAATCATGGAACCATTTATACAGACATTTCTCCCAAGTGTCTCCTAAACCTTTTTCAACACCAAAACGCTGGGTCATATGTTATTTAAACTACTGTGAACAAACTGCGTGACCTAAACATGATACCGTGGCATGAAAATTCACCAGTTTGAGCAGCAAGCACATGTGGGACGTCTTTGGTTGGCAAAGTGGCAAAGGGAGCTGCCAGTAGCAAATCTTGATGATTAAAGGGACTCTGTCACCTGAATTTGGCAGGCTATGTAAATGCCCTGTGTCCGGTCCGATGGGCGGTGTTTCCTCTTCTTTCATTCACCCCTTCCTTTCCCGCTGTCTGCAATATTTTCTTCAATTTGAGCAGATTTCCTCCGTAGTTCACGCGTGCGCAATGCAATCTTGCCTTGCACACGCGCAGTATGCTTTGCCCAACTGCGGCCTAAGCCGAAAAGCATTACTGCACATGCGCCGCCGCACTATGTGTCGGAACACAGCGGAATACTTCCAGGACATTGTGCGGCGGCGCATGCGCAGTAATGCTTTTCGGCTTTGTCCGCAGTTGGGCAAAGCATACTGCTCGGGCACAAGGCAAGATTGCATTGTGCACACATGAACTACGGAGGAAACCTGCTCAAATTCAAGAAAATATTGCAGACAGCGGAAAAGGAAGGGGTGAATGAAAGAAGAGGAAACACCGCCCATTGGACTGGACACAGGGCATTTACATAGCCCGCCAAATTCAGGTGACAGAGTCCCTTTAAGGTGTATTCAGCATAGTAGAACATTATTCAGACAACCATTAATAACCTAATTGATAGCATGATAAGGTGTGTAAGTGCGGGTATTTCTCCACATAGTGCTCATACTTGATGCTGAAAAAATCAAAACAATTTCAAATTTCCTTTATTATTATTATTTTATATGATTATCATAATTCTATGACTTTTTCTTCTTGGGGCCGCAATTTTTGAATCAGTGTGATGTGTTTGTACCTTCATACATAAATATACTGTATATGTATATATATATGTATATGTATACATATATGCAGTAATGTAAGCTAGTAACGTTGTTTTTAAAGTGCTTGGCATGTATGGCATCTTATTTACATAGCAACAATTTGCCTATATTATGATTGTAAGTTAATGAGAATTAAGGTATTTCCCAAGGAGCATAGATGTGTTTGTGAACTGGAAAGGTTACCGATATCTTTACTTTGCACCAATACTTTTAAAGAATCCTAACAGGATACTATGGCCTTTTATAGGGTATAGTGAAAAAAGCACGGTATACTTTCACTTTGTGAAGCAAATTTGTCACCAGACTTCACAAAATAAGCCATTGACACCAATATGTAGATGGCTCCTCATGTTTTTGTATTCTCTTACAGGTTCAATTTTGGTACAATTTATCAGCACTTTTTAAATATCTCCTATGAAAAATCCTTGGAAAAAGTAACGATGGAGAAATTGATAACTAAAATTACTGATTTCATTTTCCAACATGTGATGAAAAAAGATCATATATAATCAACATGGCTGGTTTTAATTCTGCAAGATTTGATAAATTTCCATATTCTGTACATTTATGGATCTTTATTGGATGAGATTATGTAAAACAGCCATAAGCATTAAATTGTCTGTAGCACCATAACTGAAAACAATGTGCAAATTTATTCAATAAAAATCTAACCGGTTTGTGCTCTATGAGAAATGAAAGTGCCCATTTCAGTGAATGGCCTTGTTTTTGTACAAGGGACTAAAAGGCTGTTAATAAATAGCAATTCTTTACATTAAAGCTTTTCGCTAAAAAGTGGAGTAAATCTTAAAGTGTTGCCATCCTTTTTGCTATCATCAGTTGTCCTTGTATTGAAAAAAAAAAAGGAAAGATTACACCAAGTTGTTTTTACGATGGCTGCAATGTGGTCACATTTTTGGATTTATTTTACAGCTACAATACTCACCAATGAGGTTCTGCTGAACTGAAGTACCTTTGGTCTAAGAGAACTAAGGGAGGCCTGGGTATTAGGGTTGTACTGCGGACGATAAAATGTGAACATATTACTGCCATCTAAAATGGATTTTACTATGGTCAATTTTAATGTTATTTATTAATTAATTATTTAATTAATATGTTGCAAAACAGACCCGCCAATGGAATTTAAAGAGAGCATGTAATCAGGATTTTATAAGCCAAGCTAATGGAATGTATATATAAGTGCTTTCATGCCGAGTAAAACCTCACCTTTGGAGAAATCCATAGATGAAATTGTATGCTAATGAGTTGCCAGTGCAGTTGGGCGGACATTGCACTTTCAGCTCTCCTACCTCTCTCCGTTCCCCACCCACTGCCTGCCTCCTCTCTCTGACAGGTCATTGAACTATGTGTGACCTAGACACAGGAAGCAGACAGCAGGAATAGGGAGAGAGGCAGGAGAACTGCATGTACAATGTCCGCCCCACTGCATTTCTCTAAATCAGTAAAATGGATTTCTACAAGAAAGGTAAGGGAATCAGGATATAATCAGCATAAATGCGTCTTTACATACGGTACATGCCATTTTTGGGGGATGTAAAATCAGGATGACAGTATCTCTTTAATATATCACTACTAAGCATTTGTATTTGTTAATTATTTTAGCTTATTAGGTCAAAGAGTATCTGTTATCAGAATGGATTTCTTACCTGAACTTCTTGCTGTAGTTTTTGGGGGCAGAGATACCCAGATCTCATAAATATCAAGTACTACATGGTAGGAGCTCATCAATGAGATGACTAGCAGAGCTCCAGCAGATAAAACTTGGTTTTATCAAAAGTACAGAAAGAAGCCCAGTATAATGACACATTGAATCAGGATCTCTGTTCCCTGCTTTATGCTGCGTTCATCTCATATGGGTCAGCAAAGTCCTGGTAACACATTCTATTTAACCTACATTTAATACATTTCAACAGCACTTTTAACTGCATTCATTCTGTTATTTTGATTTTTCGTAAAATGACTAGAAAAAATAGCTATGTCATTACAAAATGATCGCCACTTGTGAACATACTGAAATAAGATTTACCACATAAGAATAATTTAATGAATGTAAAAGTCCAACTTATAAATTCTTTCTTCCTTCTGATAACACATCTCTGAAACCAATAATGAAGACTGGCTGTGAGATTTGTAAAATATAAGATTTGTAATAAACCTTAATGATATGTACTTCATAACCCTCTGTCCAAGAATAATGTCCAATGAGTCGTCTTTTGAAGAGTTTTTATGAAGGAATCACTTAATGGCAATAAGTGATGCATTGATCCTACTTTTGTTCTTTAACCTGTGCAATATTAAGGAAATTCTCAAAACGTGACCTGCTGTGATTCCTTGGGGCCCAGAATTGAGAAATGCTGCTCCAAACGTGATATGTTTAAGCTAGTGTTCTAGCAAGTGACACTGAATTTCTTATATGCCCACTGCAGTAATTCATGTAAGAAATATTCTGAGATAGTGGTGTCAACATGAGTAGATGTCATATGATAAAGTAATTCTAAGCTTTTTCCACCAGCCGCAGACCCTGAGCTGTGCTCTTTGGCATATGCCTATCTATACTAATTTCCTATACATGTACCAACTTTTAAAATTTTTGATGACAATCATTTGAATTCATTTGACCACTTGACATAGCTATACCTGTAGATAAAGCACTATTAACAAGAGAGTTGTCGAAGATAATGTGCTGGTAGAAAATTATTTATTTCCTCCTTCTTGAGACTTGAGAATAAGAAATACTAGACAGGATGCAAGAGTAGTATCATACAGAAGATGTAGTCTAATGGTAAGACTGGATTGAACACCTTAAGGGTATGTGCACACGTCCGGATTTCTTGCAGAAATTTCCTGAAGAAAACCGGATATTTTCTGCAAGAAATCCGCATTTTTTTTTGCGTTTTTTTTCCGTTTTTTTTAGCATTCTGCAAGCGTAATTAGCTTGCAGAATGCTAAGTTTTCCAAGCGATCTGTAGCATCGCTTGGAAAACTGACTGACAGGTTGGTCACACTTGTCAAACATAGCGTTTGACAAGTGTGACCATCTTTTTACTATAGATGCAGCCTATGCAGCATCTATAGTAAAAGATAGAATGTTTAAAAATAATTAAAAAAATGGTTATACTCACCTGCAGGCGTCCGTTCCTATAGATGCCGGTGTGGTTCAGGACCTTCCATGACGTCGCGGTCACGTGAGCGGTCACATGACCGGTCTCGACCAATCACAAGACCGTGACGTCATCGCAGGTCCTTCACCGCACACCAGCTATAGAAACCGAAGCGGCAGCATGCAGTGGAGAGGCGGGAAGACATCGAAGGTGAGTATAGGACTATTTTTTATTTTAATTCTTTTTTTTGGACCAATTATATGGTGCCCAGTCCGTGGAGAAGAGTCTCCTCTCCTCCACCCTGGGTACCAACCGCACATAATCTGCTTACTTCCCGCATGGTGTGCACAGCCCCGTGCGGGAAGTAAGCAGATCAATGCACTTCCAGGTGTGCAGAATCCCCTGCAATTCCGCATTTTAATGAACATGTTGCTTTTTTTTCCGCGATGCGATTTTTTCGAGGAAAAAAAAAGGCTACATTTGCACAAAAAATGCGGAATACACTGAAAATAATGGGAGGCATATGTTAGCGTTTTTTTCGCGTTTTTATCACGTTTTTATAGCGAAAAAACGCGAAAAAACGCGAAAAATACTGAACGTGTGCACATAGCCTAAAATGGACCCAGATAATGTTATATCTCACCTTATATGTAATGACATATACAACCCAACGTTATTCAATAATGTTTCTTATTTATACAAAGTAATATATCAGAATCTAAACTCTGCTATGCTGACATTAGAAAATAAATACACTGTCATGAATACACTTAACATAGTGCACAGGAGCTATTATTCCTTTTTTCGGGAAAATAATTTAAAATTGCTCACCCTTTTGAATGGATATTAACTTGTCAAATTCACTCCAGAAAATGGTCAAACATTTAGTTTTGTGCAAGAAATTTTGGAACAAAATGTGATTGGGATATAGACCTTGTTATTGTATGCTATTGAGTGAAACTGTACTTTTATCCCACAACAGCTGTAAAAACCCCATTAGGTATTAATTTGCCATCCAATAGGAGGAATGCTCAATTAAACCATTATATATCAACCAAACATTTACTTGTGTCAGATAAATCTGTCTGATTGCCTTAGAGAAAATGCCTTTATCCTAACATTGCAAACTGGCTTTTAATGCAATTTAGCCTTGTACCCAACTATGATTTGCAGGCTGTGCTGTGGCAGCTATATTGAATCCTCCTTGTGGTGGCAGAGCCGAGTCAAAGTTGAAGTCCATCTCGTCATTGTCCATGAAGTCATTGAGAATTATGGATTCTACATCACATTCTAAAGTACCATTGAACATATCTAAGTCTAAGTCTGTTGGGAATCTGTCCTGATTGTATACTTGGGGATGGTGATGATGATGGTGGTGGTGATGGTATGGGCCTTGGTATGGCCCTTCCAGTAGGCTTCCGTGTCCACCTTGACTATTGAAGTAAGAGTGATGGGGAACAGAAGACAAGCCACAGGATTCAGAATTTATCAGTCCACTTGAACTAGCTAAGGCACTGTTATTAACAGAGCAGTGATGGTTAAGAGTGAGTGGGTGATACAGGTTGTGACTTTTTATTAAATTGGCAGAGTAGAGTACTTGTCCTGAGTCACAATTGTTTAGCATGCCTGTGTTCTGCCTATGGTTACGCTGTGGCCCCAGCATAGAGGGTATACCTGGATCACTCTGCACAACTCCTTCTTTATGTCCATAGGACATGGCAGTGAGAAGATCCTGGAGGGATGAATTCCTAAATGTGCTGCCTGGAGAGAAAGCAGCTTGTTTGTTTTCTTGTATTGTCTGCATGGGTAACCGTCTCATCATTCCCATAGCTGGCTGACTATAAACTGTGCCGCAAAAAGCATTAGAACTGTTGCCTAAAGTGGGACACTTGGATGTGAATGAGAATCCAGGGCTACGTTGTCGTATAGCGGCAGCAGAGTTTACACTATAACCATCCTGGAGCTCATCCAGTAAATGATCTGAAAGACCTTCGCCCATACCTATGGTACTACTTAATTCGGTGAGTCGTGGCATTTCAACTGAACAGCGAGCATTAGGAGATAGGGCACTAGATGGGCTGGGGTACATGAGAGGAGAAGAAGGTGTCACCTCATCATCGTCCAGGTCATCTGGCTCATTTCCCAAAATGGGTGAGAGCCTTCCACTCATACTCCCTGCCACAGGATTGGCTCTGTTGTGAAATTCAGCCCAAACATCAAAGTCATCACTAGTGTGGGAAGATGGACTTTCAGACCACTTTGCTTGTTGAGAAGAAGGACTGCCTTCTACAATTGGCTCTGGTGCACTCTGCACCTGCTGCTGTTTCTTCTTTCCTGCTTTGCCTTTTATCCTTAAAAATTTTCCACTTGTGCTGTCCATAGAGGCTGCCCTCCTCCGTGGAGTTTTTCCTGTCTTTCCCCCTTCTGGGTTTAACATCCACCAAGAACTCTTTCCTGTTCCTTCATTTTGAACACGGATAAAGCGTGTATGTAGGGAGAGATTATGTCTGATGGAATTCTAAAAGGAAAAAAGGAAAAAATGTTTAGAGGAAACGTATACAAACTTATGTTTATTCATTTATCCAATCAATCGCCAGTGACACAAATACATTATATAACCAAAATGGCTGCACTTTTAGAAATCTCTTGAATACTTACACTCTATATTCAACTTATTGTAACATTGTGGTATATAATATACTAGTTAATTAATTTACATACAACTATGGCAATAAAATACATATTTCATTTAAAATTATTTCCCATTAAATAGATTCTTCACTTTTACAAAAATCTGAATAATTCTGCCTGTGATGAGGAAATGACATGACTTGAACGCTGCCAATATTCTTATGTCCTTACCTTTGACCTAAACAGCTGAGCGAGGTCTCCCAGTTTGGCTGCTAAGAATACTATAGTATCAACCAAAGTCTTTATTTTTAAATTTAGGCAAAGGAGCATCTTAAGATAATTTTGACTATAAATCTTTGTAAGACTAAGTTAATGTAAAATCAATAAAAATTACACAAGTAGCCATATGTAAAATTAAACCTTAATAAATGTAATAGCAAATTATAATCAAAGAACAAAATTAAATAATTCGGAAATATGAGTCTAAAACAGTATGAAAATTGTAACATTTCTAAATTTGTTATATATACTTCATGATATGGAGAAGAAGAAAAAAACATTTTCAAAAATGCTTAACAAATATATTTAGCACCAAAACCCGGATTTAAAAATAGTTAATTTCCTGATGATACATCCCCTTTAAATATGATATCAAACAGCTGGATATATGATAGCTTGAACTTGATGAACATGAGTCTTTTAAAATTATTCATCCATCAATGATCTTCAGTAGCAGTGGTACATTTCAATATGTAAGCACGAATTTATAAAAAAAAAATTGCCAGTTTTCTGACTTTAAACATCTTGAAATTTTGCGACTTATGATGTTTTTACACCAGTTCCAGCCAGATCCACGAAAGTGGCCAGAGCTCAGGCACTTGGGGTGAGCTGAAGCCTGTCTGTCAAATTTATAATATGTGCCACAAAGGTGGCATAAATGATACTAGAAATGTACGCCAGCCCCTAAAAGAGTAGCATTTCTGTCGGTGTGCACGCCAGTTGTAAAATATGCCAAAATCCTTGAGAGGTGAGCCTCAAAATTAATTTGGCACATCTTATTCTAGCTCGCCTCTCATTAAGATTGGCATGCAGTCTTAATAAATCTGTGCCATAATGACTTTTATTATCTCTAAAATAAAGTTTTGCAGCAATAAAGAGGTGGTGACCCAGAGATAATTACTTGCTAATTAGCTTTTTTGTTATATTATCAGGATCTGCGTCTTACAGTAGGACATTGTGCATAAGCATAGAATGTGTCTTTTGACTAAATGACATTTGATATGTATAAATTTGAATTTCATGCTCTGGAAACTAACAATATTATTTAAAAGACAAAAATATACCAGTACCTTAACCCCTTAGTGACGGAGCCAATTTGCAGCTTAATGACCAGGCTAATTTTTACAATTCTGACCACTCAATTTATCAGGTTATAACTCTGGAACGCTTTAACGAATCCAGCTGATTCTGAGAATGTTTTTTTCATGACATATTGTACTTCATGGTAGCGGTAAAATTTCTTCTTTACTACTTGCATTTATTTATGAAAAAAATGGAAATATGGTAAAAATTTTTAAAATTTTGCAATTTTCAAACTTTGTATTTTTATGCCCTTAAATCAGAGAGATATGTCACACAAAATAGTTAATAAGTAACATTTCCCACATGTCAACTTTACATTAGCACAATTAATTTTGGAAACTAAGTTTTTTTTGTTATGAAGTTATAAGGGTTAAAAGTTGACCAGCGATTTCTCATTTATACAACAAAATTTACAAAACCAATTTTTAAGGGACCATCTCACATTTAAGGTCACTTTGAGGGGGTGTACAAGAAAGAAACTACCCAAAAGTGACACTGTTCTAAAAACTACACCCCTCAAGGTGCTCAAAAACACATTTAAGAAGTTTATTAACCCTTTACATGCTTCACAGGAACTGAAGCAATGTGGAAGTAAAAACATTTACTTTTTTTTACAAACATTTTATTTCAGAACCAATTTTTTTTATTTTCACAAGTGTTATAAGAAAAAAATAACCACAAACTTTGTTGTGCAATTTTTCCTGAATACGCTGATACCCCATATGTGGGGGTAAACCACTGTTTGGGAGCATGGCAGAGCTTGAAAGAGATGGAGTGCCACTTGACTTTTTCAATGCAGAATTGGCTGGAATGAGATTGGACGCCATGTCGCTTTTGGGGAGCCCCTGATGTGCCTAAACAGTGGAAACCCCCCACAAGTGACACCATTTTGGAAATTAGACCCCTTAAGGAACTTATCTAGATGTGTGGTGAGCACTTTGAACCCCCAAGTGCTTCACAGAAGTTTATAACAGACCCGTAAAAATAAAAAGATGTATTTTTTTCCACAAAAAGGATATTTTTGCCCCAAAATTTTAATTTTCACAAGGGTAACAGGAGAAATTAGATGACAAAAGTTGTGCAATTTGTCCTGAGTACGCCGATACCTCATATGTGGGGGTAAACCACTGTTTGGGCGCATGGCAGAGCTCGGAAGGGAAGGAGCGCCGTTTGACTTTTTTAATGCAGAATTGGCTGGAATTGAGAGAGGACGCCATGTCGCATTTGGAGAGCCCCTAATGTGCCTAAACAGTGGAAACCCCCCAAAAGTGACACCATTTTGGAAACTAGACCCCTAAAGGAACCTATCTAGATGTGTGGTGAGCACTTTGAACCCCAAGTGCTTCACAGAAGTTTATAACGCAGAGCCATGAAAATAAAAAAATCTTTTTATTTTCCTCAAAAATGATTTTTTAGCCCACTTTGTTTTATCTTCACAAGGGTAACAGGAGAGATTGGACCATAAAAGTTGTTGTGCAATTTGTCCTGAGTACGCCGATACCCCATATTTGGGGGCACCACTGTTTGGGCACACATCAAGGCTCGGAAGGGAAGTAGTAACGTTTTAAACTGCAGACTTTGATGGAATGGTCTCCGGGCATCATGTTGCATTTGAAGAGCCCCTGATGAATCTAAACAGTAGAAACCCCAACAAGTGACCCCATTTTAAAAACTAGACCCCCCAAGGAGCTTATCTATATGTGTGGTGAGCACTATAACCCCCAAGTGCTTCACAGAAGTTTATAATGCAGAGTCGTGAAAATAAAAAATAATTTTTTTCCACAAAAATGATCTTTTCACCCTCAAATTTTTACTTTTATAAGAGTGACAGGAGAAATTGGACCTCGAAAGTTGTGCAATTTGTCCTGAGTATGCTGATATCCCATATGTGGGGGGGACTACTGTTTAGGCGCATGGCAGAGCTCGGAAGGGAAGAGGTGCTGTTTTGGAATGCAGACTTTGATAGAATGGTCTGCAGGCGTCATCTTGCGTTTGCAGTGCCCCTGATGTACCTAAACAGTAGAAACCCCCAAGATACCCCATTTTGGAAACTAGATCCCCCAAGGAACTTATCTAGATGTGTGGTGAGCTCTTTGAACCCCCAAGTGCTTCACAAACTTTATAATGCAAAGCTGTGAAAATAAAAAATCATTTTTTTCCACAAAAAATGATATTTAGGCCCCCAATTTTTTATTTTCCAAAGGGTAACAGAAGAAATTGGACCCCAAAAGTTGTTGTCCAAAGTACACTGATGCCCTATATGTGGGAGAAAACTACTGTTTGCGCACACGTCGGGGTCCGGAAGGGAAGTAGTGATGTTTTGGAATGCAGACTTTGATGGAATGGACTGTGGGCATCATGCTGCATTTGCAGAGCTCTTGATGTGCCTAAACAAGAGAAACCCCCCACAAATGACCCCATTTTGGAAACTAGATCCTCCTATGGAGCTTATCTAGATGTGTGCTGTGCACTTTGAACATCCAAGTGCTTCACAGAAGTTTATAACGCAGAGCTGTGAAAATAAAAAAAAATGATTTTTTTAGCCCCCAATTTTTCAATTTTCCCAAGGGTAACAGGAAAAACTGGACCCCAAAAGTTGTTGTACAATTTGTCCTGAGTACCCTAATGCCCCGTATGTGGGTGCATGGCAGAGCTCAGAAGGGAGGGAGCACCATTTGACTTTTTGAACGCAAAATTGGCTGGAATCAATGGTGGCGCCATGTCGCGTTTGGAGACCCCCTGATGTACCTAAACAGTGGAAACCCCCCAGTTCTAGCTCTAACCCTTACAGCAACACACCTAACCCTAATACCAACCCTATCCATAATCCTAATAACAACCCTAACCTCAACACACCCCTAACTCTAATCCCAACCCTAACCATAACCCTAATCACAACCCTAACCCCAACACACCCCTAACTCTAATCCCAACCCTAACCATAACCCTAATCAAAACACTAACCCCAACACACCACTAACCCTAATCCCAACCTTAACCATAACCCTAACAACAAACCTAAGCCTAATCCCAACCCTAATCCCAATATACTCCTAACCCTAATCCCAACCCTAACCATAACCCTAATCCCAAACCTAACCCTAATCCCAAATCTAACCCTAAACCCAACCCTAACCCTAATCCAAAGCCTAATCCCAACCCTAACCCTAATCCCAACTCTAACCCTAACTTTAGCCCCAACCCTAACCCTAACTTTAGCCCTAACCCTAACTTTAGCCCCAACCCTAACCCTAACTTTAGCCCAACTCACTTTAACCCAACTCTAACCCTAATTGGAAAATGGAAATAAATAAATTTTCTTTGTTTTATTATTTTTCCCTAACTAAGGGGGTGATAAAGGGGGTGTTTATTTACCATTTTTTTTTTAATTTTCATCACTGTGATAGGGTCTATCACAGTAACCAAAATTAACCAATAGGTAAAATCTTCCTATTGTTGTCGGGTGCAGGCCGGCAGATCTCGGAGGACGCACTGCGCATGCGCCTGCCATTTTATTCCTGGAAAAAGATGGCGGCACCCATGAGAGGAAGCAGGAGGCCTGAGGAGCACTGGGAGACACTGGTAAGTATCGGGGGCAATCGGGGACCCTATATCTCTATCCTCTGATGTGCAATCACATCGGAAGACAGAGAAATTAAATGGCACAGTGGATTCTTTTTTTTTGCAGTCGCCGGTAAATGGTTAATACCGGCGATCGCAACCCGGAGGTCAGTAAAAACTGACCCGAATCATGTTCTCTGGGGTCTCTGCTACCCCTGGCAGCCAAGACCCTGGAGAAAATCAGACTCTGGGGGGCGCTATACACTTTTTCCACAACGTCGTTAATGAACAGAGCTGTGGTTTAAGTACCCTTAACTACCACTGTTTAAAGGCGTACCTGAAGTTGTTAAGGGGTTAAAGAGACTTTAACAAAATTATGTTTAAAGAGGACCTTTCACTGGATTGTCTAATGCAAAGTGAGTAGATCATCCAATTGGTGCTGCTACAGCAATACTGGAACAGGTTTTCTTTTTCTTCTGTGCTCCTCCATCCCAAAGTTATGCCATCGGTAATAATTAAGCAAATTTTGTTGTAAAACAACTAGGTGTATAACACAGAATATTCTATGTGGGCATTTGCTTTTTCTCCTCTATGATGCTGGCCAATGAAAACATGGCCACCCACACAGAGAAGTTCCATGTTATATGACCAGTTGGGTTGAAGGAGAAATTTACATCCTTATTCCCGAAGGGGGGTATAATTTTGGGATGTAGGGACACAAAATAAAAAAACACTGTTCCGGGATTAGTGGTATTGAACTTATTGGAGGAGGTACTCAGATGAAATAACAAAACCTGCAGACAGAACCTCTTTAAAAAGGACCTTTCAGAGGATTCTTTTAACTAAGTGCAGCATAATATAAGAGCAGAGACCCTAATGTCAGCCTGCTTTCTGAATCTTTCATAAAATAGTGTTTTAATCAGTAGATTATTACTGAGAGAACTAGCAAACGTGTAGTCCTCATTATTTATTAAAAACATTCCATGTTATTAACTATATTCCTCCCCAGTGATTGGCAGTTTTTTGCCTATGCACAGTGTGTGGGTTAGATGGAGCTCATCAGCTCATCATTGAGAGACTGGCAGAATTTATATAAAACAGACTGTCAAAACTATCGCAAGAAGCCTAATAAGTCATAAAGCACTACAATCATATTCTTTGCCCCTATGTTTTGTTCGTCTCAGAGAGAACAGCTAAAACTTTTTGAATGATTTCATTTAAACAATTTAGAAAACAGGTTGCCATGGAGAGAACAATATAGTCTGGACATACTTTTGGGGAAAAAATGATCAATACTAGCATTTAAGCTGCTTATTATTATATAATTAGATTATTGCTTGTTATTATAGGGGTTGTGTAATCTTCTTTCTTAAGGAGCACACTGATACTCGGCCTCAAGGATTCTTGCTTGCAAAGACAGTTTGGACCAACAACTTGGTGATACCGCTCTTCTGAACTGTGCTCTCTGCCATGCTACAGAGACAGCTTTGCCTCTGCAGCATCAGGGATGCACAGAGGAACTAAAGCATATAAACAGCTTCCAAGTACCTTCTTCTTGTGGAGCAATACCAGATCCTAATATTTAGTGGGGCAGTGAACTACAGTCTGAAGACGTTTACGCCTGGTGACAGTCTATCATGTCTGCAAAAAGTATGAAAACTAGACTAAGTACTGAGTACTCACATAGCAATTTGAGCTACTGAAGCCCTTGCTATTAAGCCCATGATGAGGATACCTTATGTGTTAAATGCAATGTGATATCTAGAAGGTTAGCAACTCCTGCAATATGATATGCTCTGAAATAGACATCTTCACACACGTAGCCATGGGTTGTTTCAAAGTTTCCTTTCTTTTGTTCATGCCCTTTCATTTAACAAATAAGTTTGAGTCTTTCTGCCAGGGTTTAGTCACCTATAAGAGAATGACTGCTGTTCTGACAATAACAGAATAGTATCATTCATCATTCACAAAAATGGAAGTTACATTATATTTTGAAGTAACATTCTTTTATAGAAAGAGCATGAATCTCACTAATTTTTTGAGCTGATGTTACGGCTACCAGGAAAGAAATCTTTAGCGAATTCTATTTTAGAATCTTTTAATCCTCAGACGGTCTGCCATAGAAATTCCAAAGAAACTGTTGAAAGTAGAAATTACAACACTGATAGAGATGGAGGAAGACCATAGCAACTAGATAACTTTTACAGGCCTTAGAGTATTTGATCAGTGTTACCTACTATGTTGCATAGTAGATACAATCGCATTTGAATTTCCCTTGAATTAAGAAGATTTCCCTTTCAGGATCCATGCTGACAATTTTAACTCTTGAATGTTGACATGTACTTGAGAGCCATGACACAAAAGATTCACCTTCAGAGGAAGGAGTAATGATTCTTCTAAGGTTTCCTCTTGGGCCAATATGGAAGAACCATGATAACTCTGGCTGGACACTCTTTGATCATTTTAATGTTGCAAGAATCAAAGAAAAAGGAGGGAAGTAATATTCAGTCTGCAGTGTGATTTCTAGAAGTGTGTTCTAAAAGTGTGGATTACATTAGAATTAAAACCTGAAAGATGTATACAGACTGTGCCCTGCTACCTGCCACCATCGCACTCTAACAAGCATCTCTATTCTTCCAACAGGTATGTTCATCCAGCTCTCCTACATGAAGCGCACATAATACATCACCCAGCTTTGCGCATAGACTTTCCCCTGCTCCTAGCATTGTGATGGTATGTTCATCCAGCTCTCCTACATGAAGCGCACATAATACATCACCCAGCTTTGCGCATAGACTTTCCCCTGCTCCTAGCATTGTGATGGTATGTTCATCCAGCTCTCCTACATGAAGCGCACATAATACATCACCCAGCTTTGCGCATAGACTTTCCCCTGCTCCTAGCATTGTGATGGTATGTTCATCCAGCTCTCCTACATGAAGCGCACATAATACATCACCCAGCTTTGCGCATAGACTTTCCCCTGCTCCTAGCATTGTGATGGTATGTTCATCCAGCTCTCCTACATGAAGCGCACATAATACATCACCCAGCTTTGCGCATAGACTTTCCCCTGCTCCTAGCATTGTGATGGTATGTTCATCCAGCTCTCCTACATGAAGCGCACATAATACATCACCCAGCTTTGCGCATAGACTTTCCCCTGCTCCTAGCATTGTGATGGTATGTTCA
This sequence comes from Ranitomeya variabilis, assembly GCF_051348905.1. Lineage (NCBI taxonomy): Eukaryota > Metazoa > Chordata > Amphibia > Anura > Dendrobatidae > Ranitomeya > Ranitomeya variabilis. Next base: position 308,555,016 of record NC_135234.1, on the reverse strand, counting down.
TCCAGCTCTCCTACATGAAGCGCACATAATACATCACCCAGCTTTGCGCATAGACTTTCCCCTGCTCCTAGCATTGTGATGGTATGTTCATCCAGCTCTCCTACATGAAGCGCACATAATACATCACCCAGCTTTGCGCATAGACTTTCCCCTGCTCCTAGCATTGTGATGGTATGTTCATCCAGCTCTCCTACATGAAGCGCACATAATACATCACCCAGCTTTGCGCATAGACTTTCCCCTGCTCCTAGCATTGTGATGGTATGTTCATCCAGCTCTCCTACATGAAGCGCACATAATACATCACCCAGCTTTGCGCATAGACTTTCCCCTGCTCCTAGCATTGTGATGGTATGCCTTTCAGCTAACCCCCAACTTACTGTGTGATATTTATGACCTTGTTTACTTAGTCTTGAATGTATGCATCTGGTCGACCCTTAATTCTCTGACCAAGATGAGCAGAGACCACTCCTCTCTGCTCCACACCTGAACGCACTTAGTTTTCCATATATTGCATAGCACAAGTCTGCTAGACTTCAGTCTGCAGTGTGATTTCTAGAAGTGTGTTCTAAAAGTGTGGATTACATTAGAATTAAAACCTGAATTGAACCTGAAGGTAACTGAAGGTAACTGGCCTGACACTGCAAACAATGTTTCTGTTTGTTGTCACTTTTACCCCTATAATCTTTCACTTTCTGCAACTTCCCCCAATCCCCACACCAAGTAAGGAACTGTTCATCTCCTCTTCAATCCTCCCCATCCATCTCACCTCCTCCTCAGAACTGTTCCTTAACATACAATCCTCTGTCTCAAAGCACAGGCAGCCCCCTCACGCTCTCTCCTGCTCCCACCTGCTAACACTATCTCTGCTCCTTCTCACTGCTGGTGATATCTCTCCAAATCCTGGTCCTCCTCACCATATTCCCACAGTCATTTCTACCTCCCATCCACGCTCCATCACAAACTTCCGTAACCTCTCTAACCTTATACCCATTCGCCCAGCCCCCGCTTCCCCAGTCCCACTAACAGGAGCTCTGTGGAACGCTCGCTCTGTCTGTAACAAGCTTTCCTACATCCATGATCTTTTTGTTACTACCAAACTTTCCTTCCTCGCCATCACCGAAACCTGGCTCACCCCTTCTGACACGGCCTCCCCTGCTGCACTCTCTTACGGTGGCTTCCACCTTTCTCACACACCCCGCCCCAGCAGCAAGCATGGTGGAGGAGTTGGTTTTCTCCTGTCAGATAACTGCTCCTTCACCCCAATCCCACTGCCACCCTCTGTTACCCTCCCTTCCTTTGAGGTGCACTCTGTGCGCATCTACTCCCCCTCCAACCTCCAACTGGCTGTCATTTACCGCCCCCCAGGGCCAGCCACCACCTTCTTTGACCACTTCACCACCTGGCTACTTCATTTCCTTTCTGCGGACATCCCCACTATCATCATGGGCGATTTCAACATACCCATTGACACTTCCCTCTCAGCTGCCACTAAACTTCTATCTCTCTCTTCCTCCTTCGGCCTCACTCAATGGTCTTCTGCAGCCACTCACAAAGATGGTCACACACTGGACCTCATCTTCACCCGCCTCTGCTCCCTATCTAACCTCTCTAACTCGCCTCTTCCTCTCTCTGACCACAACCTTCTCACATTCTCATCTCTCTCCACTCCATGTCTAGAGTCCCCACCCCACAAACTTTCACACCCTCGCAGAAATCTTAAACATCTTGACCTACATTCATTCTCTGAATCCCTCCTCCCTCTCACAGACATAATTTCCATACACAATGCGGATGACGCTGCCGCTCTATATAACACCACAATAGCTGTAGCTTTGGAATCTGCTGCCCCACTTACACATACCAAAGCTCGCAAAATCAACAGACAGCCCTGGCACACCAGCCTGACCAAAGAACTGAGGCGAGCTTCCAGGGCTGCTGAGCGCAGATGGAAAAGATCCCACTCCAACGACCACTTAATCGCATTCAAACAGTCCCTCACTACTTTCAAGACCGCACTCGCCACAGCTAAACAAACCTACTTCTCATCTCTCATATCCTCCCTGTCTCACAACCCTAAACAGTTATTCAACACCTTCAATTCTCTCCTCCGTCCCCCAGCACCTCCTCCCTCCTCACTTATCTCTGCTGAAGACTTTGCCTCATTCTTCAAGCAGAAGATTGATAACATCAGAGACAGTTTTGGTCAACAAGCCCCAGAGCCCTTCCTCCCAACTTCCCTACCCTCCACCTCCAAAACCAACTACTCCACCATTACAGAAGATCAACTCGCCACTCTACTCTCAAGATCGCATCTCACCACCTGTGCACTTGACCCACTCCCAACCCACCTCATCCCAAACCTCACCACAATCTTCATCCCAACCCTAACCCATCTCTTCAACCTATCACTAACAAATGGTGTTTTCCCCTCAAGCTTTAAACATGCCTCCATCACACCTATCCTCAAAAAGCCCTCTCTTGACCCATCCTCTGTATCTAGCTATCGCCCTATATCACTTCTCCCCTATGCCTCAAAACTACTGGAACAACACGTCTACCTTGAACTGTCCTCCCATCTCTCTTCTTGCTCCCTCTTTGACCGCTTACAATCTGGCTTCCGGCCACACCATTCCACTGAAACTGCCCTAACTAAGGTCACCACTGACCTTTTAACCGCCAAGAGCAAGCGACACTACTCTGTTCTCCTCCTCCTCGACCTGTCGGCTGCCTTTGACACAGTGGACCATTCCCTATTATTACAGACCCTCTCATCCCTTGGCATCACAGACTTGGCCCTATCCTGGATCTCATCATACCTAACAGACCGGACATTCAGCGTCTCCCACTCACACACCACCTCCTCACCTCGCCCCCTCTCTGTCGGAGTCCCACAAGGTTCAGTCCTTGGGCCCCTGCTCTTCTCCATTTACACCTTTGGCCTGGGACAGCTCATAGAATCTCATGGCTTTCAGTATCACCTCTATGCTGATGACACACAGATCTACATCTCTGGACCAGATATCACCTCCCTACTAACCAGAATCCCTCAATGTCTGTCCACTATTTCATCCTTCTTCTCCGCTAAATTTCTGAAACTTAACATGGACAAAACAGAATTCATCATCTTTCCCCCATCTCACGTGACCCCCCCAACGAACCTATCCATTACAGTAAATGGCTGCCCACTCTCCCCAGTCCCACAAGCTCGCTGCCTCGGGGTTATCCTTGACGCTGATCTCTCCTTCAAACCACATATCCAAGCCCTTTCCACTTCCTGCCGACTTCAACTCAAAAATATTGCACGAATCCGTTCATTCCTCAACCAAGAATCTGCAAAAACCCTAGTCCATGCCCTCATCATCTCTCGTCTTGACTACTGCAACCTCCTGCTCTGTGGCCTCCCCTCAAACACTCTCGCACCCCTCCAATCTATTCTAAACTCTGCTGCCCGACTAATCCACCTGTCCCCCCGCTATTCTCCGGCCTCTCCCCTCTGTCAATCCCTTCACTGGCTCCCCATTGCCCAGAGACTCCAGTACAAAACCCTAACCATGACGTACAAAGCCATCCACAACCTGTCTCCTCCTTACATCTGTGACCTCATCTCCCGGTACTTTCCTACACGCAACCTCCGATCCTCACAAGATCTCCTTCTCTACTCCCCTCTTATCTCCTCTTCCCACAATCGTATACAAGATTTCTCTCGCGTATCACCCCTACTCTGGAACCCTCTACCACAACACATCAGACTCTCGCCCACCATCGAAACCTTCAAAAAGAATCTGAAGACCCACCTCTTCCGACAAGCCTACAACCTGCAGTAACCACCGATCAACCAACCGCTGCACGATCAGCTCTATCCTCACCTACTGTATTCTCACCCATCCCTTGTAGATTGTGAGCCCTCGCGGGCAGGGTCCTCACTCCTCCTGTACCAGTTATGACTTGTATTGTTCAAGATTATTGTACTTGTTTTTATTATGTATACCCCTCCTCACTTGTAAAGCGCCATGGAATAAATGGCGCTATAACAATAAATAATAATAATAATAATTTATATTCCACAGTTGGAAAAGTACATCCACTCCCGTTGGGTTGTCATTGATATTCATGGAGAAAAAAGTATGTAGTTTAGAATGATAAACCCCACTTTTTGAAAAGAAGATGACATTTCAAGTGTGGCCGAGACTGATAAATCTGACTTTGACTATAGGGACTGAAAAGTCTATGTGCAGTACCTCCTTGATGATGTAGGAAATATACTTTTGTAATATTGTCTGCTAATACTCTCAAGTGTTTGCATTTTAGAAGCTTATGAGAAGAACTTGAGCTCTCTATACCCTTTGACTGGTATTTGTAGTTATGAGAAAATAGGTAGTCAGAGAAGGAAGGAGGAATCGCCTTGTGTGTTTGGAGGGATTGCTGAATCTTTCTTGGAATCCAAATTTTGGAGTACAGCAACCTTTGATCTTGATCCCAAGATGATAAAAAAATTGATATTGAAAGGGTCTGGAGTGAAACTGACTCAATGGTACACAATGGATGCAGTAAGTCTTTAGGGTTAAATTCTCATAGCATCTCTTATGGACCATCAATTCTTCATCTGGAATTTATTTATGTTCTGGAATACCCGATTTCTAAAGGAAAAAAGAAGATTGGATAGAAGAATCTTGAAACACCTTCTATGTCTCTGGAAGACGATCTGATTTCTCTATGTTGACAATCAAGCCAAGATCCTGTGGGAGAGGACAAAAATGTATGATTCTAAAAGGGTCAGATTCTGCAACCAATAGGAAATCTTCTAAGCATGACACTGTGAGGATGTATTTTTCCCTAAATAAAACCATGATTTTTTACATAATTTTTTTGAAGATATGAGTGGCTGACAATATCCCAAATGGCAAACATTGAAATTAAAAATATAATATGACTGAATCTCTGGATATTTCAAAGTGGAAACATTTTTGATTCCATGGATAAATGGAACCGTGGTATTAGTCAAAGTGCACATGAATGCATATTGACTTATTAGTGGAACAGTAGGATACATTCCATTTTGAATCTTTGGTATTTCAACCATCTGTTGAGGTAGTTGAAATGTAATATCGATCTGTATGTTTTATTTGATTTTTTATCACTTTAAACAATTTTAAATAGTGGCCTTTTAATTCTTCTTCTTGTGGAATGATGGCTTCTAATAGGAGACGTTTCTCTACATTGGATCATAAACACTGATGTAGTTCTGGAGACAGTTCCTGGGTGATTTGAAACTGCTCTGTAGGAACTTCTGGGTATTCTATTTTGTATCTGCTTTTTTTAGTGATTTTGGTTCATTTTAAGTGGAACATTATTAATCTTCCTCTTACAGAATTGCAGTCATTGTTTCTCTTGGGGTAGTGATTAAGATTTTTTTTTTTCTTTCACTTTGGAGCAGCTCTTCTTGCAGGACTTCTCTTTACCTTTACATTCTTTCTAATTTGGTGGATGAGGTTTAAGAAAAAAATTACATCTTCTTTGGTTTACCAGCAGGTAAACTTTTCTTCCTATCTGCTGCTTTCTCTCGAATCTAACAAAACAGAAAACCACAGGACAAATGACAGGGAACACACCATGAAAGGTGGCAACGCGGTAACCAACAGGCAAACCACAATATATTAGTAAGTGAGCATCACAGAAAACCTTGTTTGTATGCACCCAAGTAAGGCAAACATGCAGATATATAGATGTGCTTAGATAAGTACTTAATATATAAGGCACCAACAAGGAGTAACTATGTCCATAAAGGACGTGTAGGAATGCTCATAAGTCAAAGTAAAGAAAGGGTTTACCTGCGGGACCGTGATGCCACCCACCCCAACGCCGCATTTCGGCTACGTGCCTTCTTCCGGAAGAAATCTAAGCACATCTATATATTTGCATGTTTGCCTTACTTGGGTGCATACAAACAAGGTTTTCTGTGATGCTCACTTACTAATATATTGTGGTTTGCCTGTTGGTTACCGCGTTGCCACCTTTCATGGTGTGTTCCCTGTCATTTGTCCTGTGGTTTTCTGTTTTGTTATGTTTTATTACATCTTTTTCTTGATATAATAAAGTTTATTACTTCTTTTTAGCAACCGGTTCTTATGGTGCTTTTTTCTCTTCTTTGGTTAATTGTATTCATATGCACTGAACCTTATTATTCATATCCTGGCACCCCTTTCATTTTGGTGTGGGTGTTTGCTTGGTTTTGGATTTATGAATTTCTCTAGAATCTGTCTACTACTAGACCAAATACATAAGATCCTGAAAAGTGTATAGAGCACAGTTTGTTCTTGTAATGAATAGCGCTCAACCAAGTTCTTCAACCACAGTGCTATTTTGGCTGAGTTGGTAAGTACAACATTTCTGGCCACAATTCTAACAGATCTCACAGAGGCATCTGCCATGAAATCCATTGCAAGAAGTTTTCATTGGTAAATAGTTTCTAATTGTTCCGATCACAATAACAAAGATCTGAAAATAGACGTTGCTGAAATGTTTGTAAGGACTGAAGAAGGTTCCCAAACCTTCTTTAAGGCCACATCCACCTTCATTGCCATGGGATCTCTTAACTGTGATGAGTCTTCTAACGGGATCGAGGTCTTGTACACCACCATTTGCTACTGAGTTATCAATTTTTGTGATTAAATCTCAAATCTTTCAGTTCTCTGTATAATAGATAAACTGGTTCCTTGTCCTGCATTTTGCCAATGTTTCAGAACTTCATGCAAATTCGAATTTGCTCACACTTCGTCAAATGTTTCATCTTGAATTGTTCTAGGTTGTTGAACGTCTCTTTTTACAGTGCTTCTTAAAGACTGTAGTGCCATAAAACCAGCACAATAATAAGTAAAAATTACATGAAACATAGTAGTAAAAAATATCTTCAGCATGACCTGTCATTTGCCTGTGCTATATATCAATAGAAATAACACTGGAGGGGCCTTTTAACTTCTCTCCTGGAACTAAAATTTATGCCAGCTCTGGCATAAAGTTCAGCTACAATTTATGCCAGTTTTGTAAGTCAATTGTTCAGTGACTGGCCGTGCCCAATTATTTAGCCCTAAACACGTTTTTTTTAAAGTGACTAGACCAGTGCAGAAATGAAAAAGCTGTACTGTACATTTTTAATGGAAATACCACCCCAAATTTTGAGCATTTAAGTCTATGGCTTTTTGGAGGATATCGGGCTCTGGATTAAAAAAATAAAGATATCCTTGCAGTGTATTCACTCGCTATTGTTTCCAGCTTGTAAGCTAATAACTTTGATAATAATTTCCAATTTCTCATATCATTTTCTCAGTTTTAGATACCTTTGCTCTAGTTCTAACCTCATTCTACAAAACATTTTCTCCATAAACTTTCTTACACACTGTTATTACAATTATTATGCTGCTATTTAACATGTGTGAAAAGACTTTTAAGAAAAGCTTTTATAACCTATAAAAATCAAAGTGAAACTTACTTACAACAAAATAGCATCTGCTACCTATTGACTATTGTTCAGATTGCATACCAGAAAGTGTAGTGTGGTTCGACACAGTAAAATATGAGCAAGAACATTATTAGTATGAACGATGTAGCTAGAGTGAAGTCATAGATGAACATATGCTTGATGATCTGCTAAAAAGTTTTTATCTATCTATTGTAGCAATGCATCCTAATTTATTACTTAGTTATTAGCCTATGACACTAGTCATTTCCATATAATTTTCACTACAAAGTGAATGCTCTACTCAGACCCTCTAAGTTGGTTTTACATCAAAAGAGGAAAGCAATTTTGGAGTAATAGTGCTAACCTCATAGAACACTGCTACAAAATTTCCACTTACCGTAAGCAGTTTGACTTGCGCTTTGAGGTTCAGATGCCTTCAAGTGATTGGGTCTGATCTACAATACTGATCTACAATACTGGCAAATAATCACAACACACAAAAGTTGCAAAGTCCTCACAGATCAAACAGGTTTTTTTTGGTTTTTTAAACCCTTTTAATTTTAAACAGTCTGGTATTATTTTTACATTGACATTGTAACTACTGTTAAATATTTTTATCATAAGTTTCTTGACGAGATTTTTTAACATTTTCAGATTCTGCCATATTCTGTTGATGCCATTTGCATATCACCTTAAATAATTCATTGACTGTGTTATGAGGGTTATGCTAAACATGAAAGTGATTCAATGTAATGTGACTTAGGCTAATTTCACATTTGCGTTTAAATCCGCAGTGTTTAAAACGCATCTGCAAGTGGTTGAAAAAACGCATGTAAACGTGCACAAGCACAGCGTTTTGTAGACACATGCGGTAGCGCATGCGGTTAAAAAAATGCCGCGTTTGTACGCGTTTACATGCGTTTTTTCCTGCGTTTGTGTTATTATATACGCATGCGTTTTGTATTCCTATATTTATCATTAGGGACGCATGCGCTTTTGTTTGTTCGCGTTTTGCCGCATTTGACAACGCAGTGTCTACACATGTTTTCTCTTGTGGAACGCATGCGTTCACGAACGCAAGTGCTTGTGAACGCATGCGTTCACATAGACAGCAATGCGTTTTTTTGCCGCAAACCTTGCGCAATCGACCGCATGCGTTTCCAGGTGGCAAATTGACGCCTCTAAAAATTACTACATGTTGCATTTCCGCGACAAGCCGCAAACGACGAAAAAACGCATGCGTCGTCAAACGTGGCAAAACGCGAGAAAAAAAAACGCATGCGGATCTATGCGGTACAAACGCTGCGGACACTACCGCAAATGTGAAACCAGCCTTAGTTATTTTTTTAATTGTGTTTATTATATTTTTCAATTTTTTAACCATTTCTTAAATCTTAAGATTTTTTTGCTCGTGATGCCTATATGACAACACATTAAAGGCTAAATATACCTCTGGCATGGAAAATAAATAATTTTACATATGTTGGATGTTTCCTTTAGTTTAAAATGTTGCACCACAAAGTTTCAGATTGCAATTCTTATTCCCTCTTTCATTTCAAGATGTTTCCTTTAGTTTAAAAATTTGAAACAAGTTTCAGGCTACAATTCTCATTCCCTCTCTGATTGTAAGAGCCTATGATATGCAGTTTACAACCTTCTCTTAGTTTCAGACTTTTCTCATGTGGACATGTCCATTAAAATGAAATATGTTGAATGTGAGGTCTGCGTTTCCAGAATGCTGCCGCTAACAGAAATTCTAATGCATCAATACTAGTGTTGAGCGATACCTTCTGATATCCAGAAGTATCGGTATCGGATTGGATCAGCTGATATTCAAAAAATATCGGATATCGCCGATACTGATACCCGATACCAATGCAAGTCAATGGGACAAAAATATTGGAATTAAAATAAACCCTTTCTTTCCTTGTAGGTTAATTCTACATGAAGGAAAACAACTAAGAATAATGTAGGATGTATTGGGGGAGGTGGAGGAGACATTAAAAGCATAGAGGTTTAGGCCAATCAAATGGAATAGCAGGATTTATTTTTTTTAAGACGTTCGGAGTTACAAAGATATTGACTATGTTAAGATTTTTTATATTTTGTCAGATATTTATGTTTCACTACTTCCATGCTCTTCACCTTCTTTTTTACTTCTCCCACACTTTCTTCTTCATCATCCTCAGCAGCAAAAAAGCTCCTCTATGTACTCCTATATAGTGTTTTTCCACAATCTAGCAGGATACGGATGGAAAGCCACTAATAGGATGCATTTGAAAAAATGTGCAGCAGGCTGCACTAATTGCAAAAAGGACAATGGAATGGTATGAGGCAGTGACGCACCCTGAGCTGACTACAACCAGCGGTGGCTGCAGACCAGACTACAGAGTGAGCTGCACTCACACAGACACCTTGCAGACAGCCGTGAACAGCGCTGCAAGGCAAAAACAAGGTTCTCACACAGCTAAGTTGATAAATTAGCCTGGGTAAAGCACAATGAAGCAAATCACTATCTCTAAACTGGCCCTCAGTCAGAACACAGCGTCCTGTCCCTAACTGAATTCACAGCAGAGTGAACCCAAAATGGCGGCAGCAACTTTTATAGTGCATCATGACATCATCTCAGCAGCCAATCACAGCAATGCCAGTAGTTACATGCCTAACATGCAGAACAGGATGTGCCCACACTTCTAATGATTCCTCATTCGCTGAATTCTGGCTCTTTGAATTATGGGAACTTCCGATTCCAGTATCCAATATACTGAAAGTATCAGAACTCGGTATCGGAATTCCCTTGGGGCCGGAAATTATATGGACATGAAGGGAAAAGTGCAGCGAGGAAGGAATAGCAACTAGGTTCAGCGGGAAATCCCAAAATGTCCAAGGCCTATGGTCTGAAAAGGTTTGGAAAGTGCCAACCTTGATTTCACCCAAGGAGGGGAAAATGGGAGGGGAACCCCAGGCACAAACTAGTGTGGCTAGTGTGGAGAAAAAGGAACAACACAGAAGAAAGGCTCTATGATTGTTGAAGATTACTGCGTAATGTCGGTGACTGAATTAGACGTATTACGAAAATTTGTTTTGTTAAAAATGAACTGGGACTTCATTATTTGGTGTGTGATGTCATCTGAAACTGGGACTCTGCAATCTGAGGGGGACTCTAACCTAAAAGTGAGTGAACTGGATGACACACACATCACACAACAGTTGGGACTTTATAATTTCTTTGCCTGGTGGCAGGGTGTGCCAGAACAGCGGCTCCTCGCCACGACTACCACCCTGGCCACCTCACAGCTTCATTCCTTGAGGGATTTTCCTATCTACAGGTGATGAATGTCTACATGGCTACTACAGCTTGCGTAAGTTACCCTATGCTAGGGTTGGCGGAACGCACCAAAATTTAAATATTAGAAGTAGTAGGTGCGTTTGCAACCCGGGGTCCACCGTGCAGGAGATAACCTGCTCCTAGTTAACAGACAGCACTATATGGCGGTATAAGTGAACTCTGTTACATCACAGAGTGGCTGTATGACAAGAGAACGCTGTGCCCTGTTAACCGCACAGAGGAACACAACTATAAACTAGAGCGAACATTGGTCATGCAGTCAGCAGCACGCACAAAACTCCTCACCAGAGGTGCCGGTATTCTAGGGGCTTATTTCAGCCAGGCCCTGAATCCATACACACAAAAATCCTCACAGGAGGTGCAGGTATTCTAGGGGCTTATTTCAGCCGAACCCTGAAACCACATGCACATGACCACACTGGCGCTGAACACGTAACATAGTTGATACTAGTGCATAGCCGTGCGGCCATGCAAACGTTTTATAGCTGCAACTTCAGGACCTTCCAAGAGGACCAATGGAAGCTGCCACAGGACCTGTGCATGTGACCCCCGACCTCCAATGAGAGGTCGTCCCTTGGGCATGCTCAGTAGCGGAAAAGCAGGACTTAGTACCAAAAGCATCTGCTCACCGAGGAATAGTGCTAGTTACAATGGCTGAGCCTGGAAAGGAAGCAGTAACCATGAGCACAGTATCAGGCTGAGCCAGGCGCTGGGACCGACGTCTCCGCTGAGCAGACTCCACTGCGGCTGGAGGAGAATGGGAAACCGCAGCAGACATGGTTCAAGATTCCCCCTGTGCAGTGGCAGGAACTCGACTCCTAACAATCCCCCCCTCTTCCTTGAGCCTCGCTACGCTCAAATGCTGCAATGAGCAGCGGAGCCCAAATGTGCTTCACAGGTTCCCAGATTCTGTCCTCTGGACCGTGACCCTTTCAGTCCACCAGATAGTATTTTTTGCCATGCACCACCTTGCACCCCAAGATAGAATTCAACTTGTACTCATCCGTGGCTGAACCCGATATCCCGGCAGAAGACTCAGAAAACCGGGACATATAGACGGGTTTTAAGAGGGAAACGTGGAAGGTGTCGGTGATACCAAAGCGCGGAGGAATAGCCAAGCGGTAGACAACAGGGTTAACCTGTTCTAGAACCTTGAAAGGACCAATATAGCGAGGCGCAAACTTAGTGGACTCAACTCACAGCTTGATGTTACGGGCGGAGAGCCACACTAAGTCGCCAGGAGCAAAGGTCAGAGCGGGGCGCCGGTGTGCATTGGTAGAAACCCTCATTCTCTCCTTGAAGGCCCGGATGGCATCCTGTGTGCGATCCCAAATGTCACATGCCTCCACCGCCCAGTCTGCCACCCTAGAATCGGTGGATGGCATGGGCACAGGGACACGCGGATGCTGGCCGTAATTAAGGTGGAATGGGGTCTGCCCGGTGGAGTCAGCTATGGTGTTGTTCAAAGCAAATTCCACCCAAGGTAGCAAAGATGCCCAGTCATCCTGCCTAGAAGAGACAAAATGTCGCAGGTATGTGACCAGGGTCTGGTTGGCCCTCTCTACCAACCCATTCGTCTCAGGATGATATGCAGAAGAGAGATTCAGTGATATGCTGAGTAAATGACAGAGCTCTCTCAAAAACCAAGACGTGAACTGGGGACCCGGTCACTGACAATTTTGTCAGACATGCCATGTAGACGGAAAATATGTTTAATGAACAACGTCGCCAAGGCCCGTGCAGAAGGTAACCGAGGGAGCGGCACCAAGTGCACCATTTTAGAGAAATGATCGGTGACTACCCAGATAACGATGCAGCTACTAGACTTGGGTAAGCCCACCACGAAGTCCATCCCGACCATCTCCCAAGGCCTGTCTGCCACCGGCAGGGGGTAAAGTAGCCTGCAGGCCGTTTCCGAGGAGACCGATTCTTGGCGCAGGAGACACATGCCAGAATATAATCCCCGACATCACGAGCCATATGCAGCCACCAGTATGTCCTCGCAGGAAGCTCAAATGTCCTCTTGGTCCCAAAATGTCCACCCACCCTGGACGAATGAGCCCAAGAGAGAACCTCCGGTCGCAAATTAGAAGGCACAAAAGTCTTGCCCGGGGGCACAGACTCTAGCAAAACCGGAGCCACGGTTCTTGGGCTCTCTGAAGGGACAATAAGCTGAGGCTCCTCCTCAGATGACACTACGGAGCGAGAGAGAGCGTCAGCACGAATGTTCTTCTCCCCGGAGATAAAATGAAGGGTGAAATTAAACCGGGAGAAAAACAGGGACCATCTGGCCTAGCGAGAATTCAGCCGCTGGGCTGTTTGCAAGTACACCAAATTCTTGTGGTCAGTAAAGACTTGGACGGGGAAAGGATCTCCCTCCAGGAGGTGTCTCCACTCTGAGAAAGCCAACTTCATAGCTAGCAACTTATAAGAAAATGTCCAGATGAAGGGAAATAACAGCGCACTCACCGGTGTTGAGCCAAAGTGATTTATTCACATGCAATCATGCGGTGCAGGGAGGGTGGTGAACACATTGCGGATGACAGCCGTTTCGTGCTATCAAGCACTTCAACAGATCCAGTCTGGATCTGTTGAAGTGCTTGATAGCACGAAACGGCTGTCATCCGCAATGTGTTCACCACCCTCCCTGCACCGCATGATTGCATGTGAATAAATCGCTTTGGCTCAACACCGGTGAGTGCGCTGTTATTCCCTTCATCTGGACATTTTCTTATAAATTGTTTTTTTCGTATAGCAGCACCCAGGTGGAGCTTGTATAGCGATTTTTTTCTATTGTGGCAAAAAAAAAGGCATATACGGTGTGTTATTTTATACTCCTGAAGCAGTAAGGGTCTAACTTATAGCGGCTGTGCGATTGCAATACCTCTGGACTGTGATTTCATAGCTAGCAACTCCCTGTCCCAGATGGAATAATTCCTCTCTGCTGGTGAGAAGGTCTTGGAAAAGAAGCACGGATGCTTCCGACCTTGAGTATCCTTTTGGAAAAGGACTGCTCCAGCACCAACACCAACGGAAGAAGCATCCACCTCCATTATAAATGGCTTATCTACATCAGGGCGATATAGGATGGGAGCACTAGCAAAGTGTGACTTAATGAAGAGGAAGGCCTTGGAGCCCCCCTCAGACCACAATTTGGGATTGGCTCCCTTCTTGGTGAGGGCAACCAAGGGAGCTACCAAAGTTGAAAAGTGTGGAATGAACTGGCAATAGTAATTAATGAACCCCATAAAGCACTGCACCCCTTTAACAGAATGGGGTTCCTGCCAGTCCATCACAGCCTGTAGTTTGGCAGGATCCATAGCCAATCCCTGGGCAGAGATGATATAGCCAAGGAAAGGCAAGGACTCCTGCTCAAACACTCACTTCTCCAACTTGTCATAGAGGGAGTTTGCCCATAAAAGGTCGAAGACTCTGCTAACATCTCTCCGGTGGGAGTCAATATCTGGAGAGTAGATGAGAATATCATCCAGACAGACTACGACTGAGGTGGTGAGCATATCCCAGAAGATGTCATTCACAAAGTCTTGGAAAGTGGCTGGGGCATTACAGAGCCCAAAGGGCATCACCAGATATTCATAGTGCCCATCCCTGGTGTTAAAAGCCGTCTTCCATTCGTCCCCCTCACGGATGCGAATCAGGTTGTAAGCACCCCACATATCTAACTTATTAAATACCCTTGCTCCCTGTAGCCTATCAAAGAGCTCAGATATCAGGGGTAGTGGGTACTTAACGATGATGGCGTTAAGACCCCTGTAGTCTATGCATGGACCTAGTTCTCCACTCTTCTTCTGCATGAAGAAGAACCAAGCCCCTGCAGGTGACACTGACTTCCTAATGAATCCTCTTGCCAGATTCTCTCAGATATACTGGGATATTGCCTTCGTCTCCAGAAGTGACAACGGATAGACTCGACCCAGGGGAGGCTCTGCACCAGGCAACAGGTCAATAGGACAGTCATAGGGATGGTGAGGCTGAAGGGTCTCCGCAGCCCTTTTGGAGAACACGTCTGCATAGGGCCAATAGTGCTTGGAGAGAGAGGAAAGATCTGCGGGTACCTCAGTTGTAGCAACCTGAACGCACTCCCTCTGACATCTACCCTCACAGGATTTACTCAATCCCAGAATTCTGAGGACCACTCTATATGAGTATCCCCAACAGGACCTCATCAAGTCCCTCGGGTATGACAAGTAGGGAGATAATCTCCCGATGAGATGGAGACATGGAAAGAGTAAATTGAATGGTTTGGTGTGTAATCTGAGGGTAGTGTCGACCCATTTACCAGTCGAACGGTCACAGGCCTGGCGAGCATCACCAGGGGTATGGCATGTCGTTGGGTGAAAGCAGATGACATAAAATTGCCCTCTGCCCCGGAGTCCACGCAAAGCTCTACCATAAGAGTGGATGGGCCTATGGTGATTGTCCCCTTGAAGGACAATTTAGAGGAAAACGTCGCCATGTCTAGTGCACCTCCTCCAACTACCACTAGACGCTGATGTTTTTACGACCGCTGAGGACACTTGGAGGCAAGGTGTCCTGACTGCTGGCAAATATGATAGACCTTAAGTGCACGAGCGGTCCTGGACTTAATCCCGCTCGTGACACCTCCAGGGCCTCATGTGACTTGGACGCCAGGACCGGAGATTCCAGAGGTTTGGCGAAGGTGGGAGCCAGCCGAAACCTCTGCCTACACTGGGCTCGCTCCAACCCTCGCTCGGCAAAACGAATGTCGATGCGAGTTGATACAGCTATGAACTCCTCCATTGTGGCTGGAATCTCCCTAGTGGCCAAAGCGCTCTTCACATGGTCAGCCAGCCCCCTCCAAAGTACCGGGATGAGGGCTTTATCTGGCCACTCTAGGTCAGAAGCTAGAGTCCAGAAAAGGACAGCAAAATGGCTGACCATGGACGAACCCTAAGTCAATGCCTTTTTGGAAGTGCATTTGAACAGCAAGGTGGCTTGTTGTTGAAGGGAACTAGAGAAAAAAAATAAAAAAATACAAAATCTATAACTCTTCAGCATAGCGAGTGTGAGCGAGCTGAGTGTGACCTGAGCGTAAGTGTGGACGGCGGTAAGTGTGACTTGTGATTCAGTGACTTTGGGTTCAGGGAGTTTCCAAGGGAGGAATTGCTGTCTGTTTTTAATTAATACTTTATATTTATTTTTATATAACGTTTCTGTGGTGCAATCCCCATTAGGAAATGTGCTCCACTATTGTTAATGCCATCCAGTGCACATCTTGCCTCATGTATGCAGTCCTTGATCAGCTGGTCGAGGGTGCATACTGCTGTGCAAGATGTGAGCAGAGCACGTTGTGCATTTGGAATCCCAGATTCTGGATCTAAATGTGCAGCTGGCAACACTGAGATCCATAGACAATATGGAGAGGAGTCTTCTGCTCACAGAGCAGACGCTCAATGGGATAGATGAGGAGGGGGATGGTAGGATGGAGCTGCAGGACAAAAAGGCAGTTAGCTGGGTGACAGATAGAAGGCGGGGTAGAGGGAAGAGTGCCAGGGAGGCTAGTCCTGATCTGGCACACCCCAATAAGTTTGCTAAGTTGGCAGATGAGGGGGGTGCCAGTACAGGGGTAGCACTGCTGCAGCCAGGCATGTCCTCTGAAAGCCGGAGGAGTGACTGCTCCAGTAAGGAGGGAAATAGGAGAGCAGGGCAGGCCAGACAGGTGCTGGTAGTGGGGGACTCAATTATTAGGAGAACAGATAGGGCAATCTGTCACAAAGACAGGGATCGTCGAACGGTGTGCTGCCTACCTGGCGCTCGAGTCCGACACATCGCTGATCGGGTGGACAGATTACTGGGAGGGGCTGGTGAGGACCCAGCGGTCATGGTGCACATTGGCACAAATGACAAAGTTAGAGGTAGGTGGAAGGTCCTTAAAGATGATTTCAGGGAATTAGGCTGCAAGCTGAAAGCAAGGACCTCCAACGTGGTATTTTCCGAAATACTGCCTGTACCACGTGCCACGCCAGAGAGGCAACGGGAGATTAGGGAGGTTAATAAGTGGCTCAAGAACTGGTGTAGGAAGGAGGGGTTTGGGTTCCTGCAGAACTGGGCCGACTTCTCAGTTGGCTACAAGCTCAATGGGGAAGGTGCAGCTGTGCTGGGGGAGAAAATGGCTAGAAGGTTGGAGGAGTGTTTAAACTAGGGATTGGGGGGGAGGGTATTCATTTTATAGGAGGGGAAGATAGTGCAGATAGAGACCTGGGCACAAATAAGGAAGTTGGGGGTGGCGGTGGCATGGGGGGTGGGGTTAGAACAGCTAATAATTTAAGAAAGAATAGAGGTACAGAGAGGAACATCAAGTGCATGTATACTAATGCCAGAAGCCTCGCCAACAAAATGGACGAATTAGAACTAATGTTGTTGGAACATAATTATGACATGGTGGGGATATCTGAAACATGGCTGGATGAGAGCCATGACTGGACTGTTAACTTGCAGGGCTATAGCCTTTTCAGAAATGACCGTACAGATAAGCGAGGGGGAGGGGTGTGTCTGTATGTAAAATCCACCTTAAAACCCATCCTGCGTGATAATATAGATGAATCTAATGAAAATGTAGAGTCCCTGTGGGTGGAGATAAGGGGAGCGGGAAAAATAATAAATTACTGATAGGGGTTTGTTATAAATCACCAAAAATAATGGAAGCAATGGAGAATATCCTCGTAAAGCAAATAGATGAAGCTGCGACTCAAGTAGAAGTCATTATTATGGGGGACTTCAACTACCCTGAAATAGATTGGGGAACAGAAACCTGCAGTTCCAGTAAAGGTAATCGGTTTTTGACAACTATGAGAGACAATTACCTTTCACAACTGTTCAGGACCCAACAAGGAGGGGGGCACTGCTAGACCTAATATTAACCAACAGGCCAGACAGCATATCAAATATAAGGGTTGGGGGTCACTTGGGGAATAGTGATCACAAAATAATAAGTTTTCAGGTCTCCTTTAATAAGATGTGTAGTAGAGGGGTGACAAGGACATTAAACTTCAGGAGGGCAAATTTCCAACGGATGAGAGAGGATCTTGGTGCAATTAACTGGGACTATATCCTGAGACATAAAAGTACACAAAGAAAATGGGAGACGTTTATTAGCATCCTGGATAGGACCTGTGCACAGTATATACCGTATGGGAATAAACATACTAGAAATAGGAGGAAACCAATATGGCTAAATAGAGCTGTAAGGGGTGCAATAAGTCACAAAAAGAAAGCATTTAGAGAATTAAAGGAAGTAGGTAGTGATGAGGCATTAAATAAATATAGACAATTAAATAAATTCTGTAAAAAGCAAATCAAGGTAGCAAAGATTGAGACAGAGAGACTCATTGCCAGAGAGAGCAAAAATAACCCCAAAATATTCTTTAACTACATAAATAGTAAGAAACTAAAAAATGATAGTGTTGGCCCCCTTAAAAATAGTCTGAGTGAAATGGTGGATGAGGATGAGGAAAAAGCCAATATGCTAAATGACTTTTTTTCATCAGTATTTACAAAAGAAAATCCCATGGCAGCCAATATGACTAGTGATAAAAATTCCCAATTAAATGTTACCTGCTTAACCCAGCAGGAAGTACGGCGGCGTCTAAAAATCACAAAAATCGACAAATCTCCGGGCCCGGATGGGATACACCCCCGAGTACTGCAGGAACTAAGTACAGTCATTGATAGACCGTTATTTTTAATCTTTAAAGAGTCCATAATAACAGGGTCTGTACCACAGGACTGGCGTATAGCAAATGTGCTGCCAATATTTAAAAAGGGGACAAAAACTGAACTCGGAAATTATAGGCCAGTAAGCTTAACCTCTACTGTGGGTAAAATCCTGGAGGGCATTCTAAGGGATGCTATACTGGAGTATCTGAAGAGGAATAACCTCATGACCCAGTATCAGCACGGGTTTACTAGGGACCGTTCATGTCAGACTAATTTGATCAGCTTCTATGAAGAGGTAAGTTCCGGACTGGACCAAGGGAGCCCAGTGGATGTAGTGTATATGGACTTTTCAAAAGCTTTTCATACGGTGCCACACAAAAGGTTGATACATAAAATGAGAATAATGGGGATAGGGGAAAATATGTGCAAGTGGGTTGAGAGCTGGCTCAGGGATAGGAAACAAAGGGTGGTTATTAATGGAGCACACTCGGACTTGGTCGCGGTTAGTAGTGGGGTACCACAGGGGTCAGTATTGGGCCCTCTTCTTTTTAACATATTTATTAATGACCTTGTAGGGGGCATTCAGAGTAGAATTTCAATATTTGCAGATGACACTAAACTCTGCAGGGTAATCAATACAGAGGAGGACAATTTTGTATTACAGGATGATTTATGTAAACTAGAAGCTTGGGCTGATAAATGGCAAATGAGCTTTAATGGGGATAAATGTAATGTCATGCACTTGGGTAGAAGTAATAAGATGTATAACTATGTGCTTAATTCTAAAACTCTGGGTAAAACTGTCAATGAAAAGGACCTGGGTGTATGCGTGGATGACAAACTCATATTCAGTGGCCAGTGTCAGGCAGCTGCTACAAAGGCAAATAAAATAATGGGATGTATTAAAAGAGGCATAGATGCTCATGAGGAGAACATAATTTTACCTCTATACAAGTCACTAGTGCGACCACACTTAGAATACTGTGCACAGTTCTGGTCTCCGGTGTATAAGAAAGACATAGCTGAACTAGAGCGGGTGCAGAGAAGAGCGACCAAGGTTATTAGAGGACTGGGGGGTCTGCAATACCAAGATAGGTTATTACACTTGGGGCTATTTAGTTTGGAAAATCGAAGGCTAAGGGGTGATCTTATGTTAATGTATAAATATATGAGGGGACAGTACAAAGACCTTTCTGATGATCTTTTTAATCATAGACCGGTGACAAGGACAAGGGGGCATCCTCTACGTCTGGAGGAAAAAAGGTTTAAGCATAATAACAGACGCGGGTTCTTTACTGTAAGAGCAGTGAGACTATGGAACTCTCTGCCGTATGATGTTGTAATGAGTGAGTCATTACTTAAATTTAAGAGGGGACTGGATGCCTTTCTGGAAAAGTATAATGTTACAGGGTATATACACTAGATTCCTTGATAGGGCGTTGATCCAGGGAACTAGTCTGATTGCCGTATGTGGGGTCGGGAAGGAATTTTTTTCCCCATGGTGGAGCTTACTCTTACCACATGGGTTTTTTTTGCCTTCCCCTGGATCAACATGTTAGGGCATGTTAGGTTAGGCTATGGGTTGAACTAGATGGACTTAAAGTATTCCTTCAACCTTAATAATAATAATGTAACTATGTAATGCCAGCAGTTGGAGCGCCGTATCATGGGTGACTTGAGGTCCCAAAAAGACCTGTTTCAGAGTGCACAAAAACCGAAGAGCACTCTGCACCACATGATCGTCGCACTCCCACAGCGGCATAGCCCACTCCAACGTCCTGTCCGAAAGAAGAGATTATGAATCCCACCTTTGCCCGCTCTGTATAGGAACGTGCAGCCAGGAGCTTGAGGTGTATACCACACTGGCTCACAAAACCCCTACAGGATTTACTGTCACCAGAGTATCTCTCTGGCAGCGGGAGGTAGGATAAGGTCAGAACAGAGGTGGCAGTGGGTAAAGCTGCTGCAGCCACGCTAGCAGCCTGAACAGCTATTGCGGTAACATCCACAGCTGAGGTTGCACGCTCGAGAGCCGACAACTTACCCTCCAGCTGCTGGATGTACCGCAAAGATTGCTGCTCATCCGCCATTTACTAGCCAGACCCTGGCACTAGTATTCTGTTAGGGTTGGCGGAACGCACTAAATATAAATATTAGAAGTAGTAGGTGCGTTCGCAACCTGGGGTCCACCGTGCAGGAGAGAACCAGCTGCTAGTAAACAGACGGCACTATATGGCGGTATAAGTGAACTCTGTTACCTCAAAGAGTCGCTTTATGACAAGAGAAGGCTGTGTCTTGTTAACCTCACAGAGGAACACAGCTATAAACTAGAGCGAACAGTGGTCATGCAGTCAGCAGCACGCACAAAACTCCTCACCGGAGGTGCCGGTATTCTAGGGGCTTATTTCAGTCGGGCCCTGAATCCATACACACAAAAATCCTCACCGGAGGTGCCGGTATTCTAGGGGCTTATTTCAGCTGAACCCTGAAACCACATGCACATGACCACACTGGCGCTGAACACGTAACATAGTTGATACTAGCGCATGGCCATGCGAACCTTTTATAGTTGCAGCAACATCAGGACCTTCCAAGAGGACCAATGGAAGCTGCTACAGGACCTGTGCATGTGACCCCCGACCTCCAATAAGAGGTCGTCCCTTGGACATGCTCAGTAGCGGAAAAGCAGGACTAAGTCCCAAAAGCATCTGCCCGCCAAGGAATAGTGCTAGTTACAATGGCTTAGCCTGGAAAGGCAGCAGTAACCATCCGCACAGTATCAGGCTGAGCCAGACGCTGGGACCGATGTCTCCGCTGAGCAGACTCCACTGTGGTTGGAGGAGAGTGGGAGACTGCAGCAGACATGGTTCGAGATTCCCCCTGTGCAGCGGTGGGAACTCGACCCCTAACACCCTATATAATAACTGGATTGGTTTCCCCCTTTTCCTCTCTGATCGGCTAATCACAACCCTCTCACCCCCTCTGTTGCTATCTCTAATAAGAGGGAACAGAGCAGAGTGAACCAATACAACCAATAGCAGAGCTTTGATGACATTTTTGTAAGATCTTTAGATAAACTAAAATAGGGTTCACTAGTATTTGGACAGAGCATGCCAAAAGTCAGGAACCACATTTCATGCATAATGCATGGGAAGAGGCAAAAGGAATTGATTTATCATGAAATCAGTCCAATAGATCTAGCAAAATTTTACACCATAACAATGCCATCGCATGTAACATTTTTTATTTTTGCTACTGTCAAATATGCTTATTGCCTGCAATATTCTTCATAGTGTACAGTTCTCCCCATCCCCCAAATTTACATGCCTAGAGTGTCTTTCTTGTCAAACAGCTAAGATATGCCACTGGCTGCATAATACAGTGAATTTAGTATTGAGTAGATATGAATACTAAATGTTCCAATCAATTCTTGAATGTTTCATATTAGCAGACTATTAGGCTATGTGCACACATAGGAAAAGAGGTGCAGAATTTTCTGCACAAAATCCACATCTCCTGGCAGAATCCACAGCCACGGATTTGCCGCGGTTTTTATGCGGATTTTGTGTGGTTTTTATGTGGAATTGATGCGGATTTTCTGCGGTTTTTGCCACTGCGGAATTTTAACATGGAGGGGTGCAGAAACGCTGCCGATCCGCACAAAAGAAGTGACATGCACTTCTTTGAAATCCGCAGCAATTCCGCACTGATTTTTCTGCACCATCTGCACAGCTTTATTTTCCCCATTGAATAACATTGTACTGTACATCACAGTGCGGATCTGCAGCGTTTCTGCGAGGAAAAATCCACTGCGGATCCGCAGCAAATCTGCATCGTGTGCACATATATAGAAATCAAAATATTACACTTTTCCATGCAATTATCCTTTATTGCAAGTATCATTACAAGTATCAGTGATGAGTTAAACCACTGATAAAACGCAATATGAGGTTCTATTCCCATGTTATTGGCATGTAAGATCACTCTTAGCTGCAGTCACAGAGATAATCGCAGGACCTGAACTATCACCGGTGTACATTTACACATTATGACTAAAGAACCTTCAAATAGCACAAAAAGTGTTACTTGTAAAATGGCAATTAGTTCCACATGTCCTGACTTTAGATAACATTTATGTAACACTAGATGGTGGCCCGATTCTAACGCATCGGGTATTCTAGAATATGCATGTCCACGTAGTATATTGCACAGCCCACGTAGTATATTGCCCAGCGACGTAGTATATTGCCCAGCCACGTAGTATATAGCTCAGCCACGTAGTATATAGCCCAGCCACGTAGTATATAGCCCAGCCACATAGTATATTGCCCAGTGACGTAGTATATTGCCCAGTGATGTAGTATATTGCCCAGTGACGTAGTATACAGCACAGAGCCACGTAGTATATTGCACAGCGACGTAGTATATTGCCCAGTGACGTAGTATACAGCACAGAGCCACGTAGTATATTGCACAGCGACGTAGTATATTGCCCAGTGACGTAGTATACAGCACAGAGCCACGTAGTATATTGCACAGCCACGTAGTATATTGCCCAGTGACGTAGTATATTGCACAGCGACGTAGTATACAGCACAGAGCCACGTAGTATATTGCCCAGCCACGTACTATATTGCACAGTGACGTAGTATATTGCCCAGTGATGTAGTATATTGCCCAGCCACATAGTATATTGCCCAGTGACGTAGTATATTGCCCAGTGATGTAGTATACAGCAGAGCCACGTAGTATATTGCACAGTGATGTAGTATACAGAACAGGGCCACGTAGTATATTGCCCAGCCACGTACTATATTGCACAGCGACGGAGTATATTGCCCAGTGATGTAATATATTGCCCAGCCACGAAGTATATTGCCCAGTGACGTAGTATATTGCCCAGTGACGTAGTATATTGCCCAGTGACGTAGTTTACAGCACAGAGCCACGTAGTATATTGCACAGCGATGTAGTATAGAGCACAGAGCCACGTAGTATATTGCCCAGCCACGTAGTATATTGCCCAGCCACGTAGTATATTGCCCAGTTACGTATGTCACAGGTCAAAAAATAAAAAATAAACATACCTTCCGATCCAAGGGCCCCTTGTAGTTCTAACATATTCACCATACTTGTAGTTCTGTCGCCTGTGCGCGGTACAGGCGGCAGCTTCCGGTCCCAGGGTGTGATGACGTTGAGGTCACATGACCGTGACGTCACGGCAGGACCTGCTCGCGCAGGTGCGCAGGGCCTGTGATGAAGTCGCGGTCACATGACCGTGATGTCATGGCAGGTCCTTCTGCCATACGATCCTTGATACCGGAACCTGCCGCTTGCACACAGCGGTTACAGGAGGGTGGCGAGGAACGGGAAAGGCGGCGGAAGGTGAGTATATAATGATTTTTTTTTTTAATTATTTTTAACATTAGATCCTTTTACTATTGACGCTGCATAGGCTGCGTCAATAGTAAAAACTTGGTCACACAGGGTTAATACTGGCGGTAACGGAGTGAGTTACCCGTGGCATAACGCGGTCCGTTACCGCTGGCATTAACCCTGTGTGAGCCGCGACTGCGGGGAGTATAGAGCGGCCGCCCGGCACTGACTGCAGGGGAGTAGGGAGGGACTAATTGGACTGTGCCCGTCGCTGATTGGTCGCGGCAGCCATGACAGGCAGCTGGCGAGACCAATCAGCGAATGAATAACCGTTATGGAAGTTGAGGACAGACAGAAAGACGGAAGTACCCCTTAGACAATTATATATATAGATGCATTTATGCAGCAAGACAGCAGATGGCAGCTATTTGTCTACAAAAATTTTGCAATTTTAAATCAATGCAATAGAATTAACCTAGAATTATACATTACTGTACAGTGCTGCTGAATATGTCAGTACCATATAAATAATGAAAACATTAAAGAAAAAATATGTACAAAAATATACATAAATAAACATGACAGTTAGGGTTAAGCGAACCCAAATTGTAAAGTTCAGGGTTTGTACCGGTACCGAACACCCAAAACACTTTTTACCAAAAGTCCAGTTTACAGTTCGGGCTTGGATGCCTAATAAAGTTTGTTGAAAGGCTGCAGTGCAGCCAATCAACAAGCTTTTAGGCTGCAGGCACTTCCTGAGCCATCACAGACATGTCAAGTATTGGCATCTCTGTGATTGGTCTGCGTTGATGGACTGTATAAATGCCGGAACACGGTTGCCCCCGCCATTCTGCTCTGATTAACGTAGGGATCAGGATGCAGCTGGAGTGAGGGACAGTGTTAGATTCTGTGTGTGCACACTCTGCAAAAAATCCTCTATGTGTACTCTGCACCCATGTCAGTGGGATTAATGTGCCAAAAAGACTCTTTGTGTACTATGCACCCTTGTCTGTGAGATTACTGTGCCTTTAAGCCTCTGTATACTCTGCACCTGTGTCTGTTGGAGTACTGTGCCTTTAAGCCTCTGTATACTCTGCACATGTGTCTGTGGATGCACTGTGCCTTTAAGCCTCTGTGGGTACTCTGCACCCGTGTCCATGCGAGTACAGTGCTTAACCAATTTTTTATACTCTACACACGAGTCTGTGAGAATGCTGTGCCTAACCAATTTTTTTATACTCTGCACCTGTGTCTGCGCGAGTACTGTGCCTAACCATTTTTTAAATTATACTCAGCACCCATGTCTGTGCGCTATCAGCACTGGCTATGTTCGTGGAGTACTCGATTCAGGGCAACATGGCAGACATGTCACACATGGAGGCCCACTCGGTGGTGAAATGGTGTTCCACAGAGCAACTCACCCCTGCGTGCTGCATCTCCACTATCATCTATTGCTGCTCGCACAGTCTCTCCAGCATATGCAAGGTGGACTTCCATCTTGTGGGTACATCGCATACGAGGTAGTGAACGGGAAGGCATAAGTGACACTGCAGTGCAGGTAGGCAAGCAGCAGGGTGAGAACAGCAAAAGTACGCACAGAGGGCCCGCACTTTCTGAAGTAGCTCTGACATCTCGGCTATTTTTTCAGAAAGCTCTGCATTGCCAGCAAATATGTCAGTTAAAAGATGTGCATCAAACCGGCTAGCCCTAGAGAGATTTAGAGGCATCAACCACTCATTGGTCTGTTGTTTAATCCTCGTCCACAGCTCTTGCGCAGTGTGGGATTTTTTTCCCCAAACATGAATTTCAGAACAGCCTGCTGTTGTTTCCCCCTGACTCTGCTGAAGTTGGTCATGCACCGAATGTGGAGACAGTGGAGGAAGTGGAGAAGGAGGCAACATGAAGATAGCAACATCCAAAAAACATCCATCAATCCTCCATTTTGGAAAGACATGCGCCAAAACATTTTCAGCCTCAGGTCCAGCCGCTACTACATTTACCCATTGAGCAGTTAGAGAGATATAATGTCCCTGCCCATGCTTAATGGTCCAAATATAGGTGGTTATGTGGACCTTTACACTGATGGCTTTTGCACAGTGTACACATGATTTTGTCTGCAGCAGTTGGCACCTGTGTTTCATCATCATCATCATAAGAGATGTGCTGCGGTGGTCTGCTTACTGTTTGTGCTAACCCTCCCATGTACTCATCCTCAAACAGAAAAAGTGCTTGGGCATCAGAGCACTCAATTTCTTCCACTTGTGGGGAAGGGCCCTGTGGATGGCACACAGAACCCCATCCAGCATAGTCATCAAAAAGCAGAAGTGACTCCTGCATGACTTGTGGCTCAGGCTGCTTGTCTGATTTGCAAGGGGGTGAGTTGGAAGACAGATGCCCATAGACCTCAGGTGCAAAATCTGCACTGTCAGCAGAGGACCAGGTAGAAGGCAAAGTGAAAGAACTGAAGGCACTCTCAGCCATCCAATCTAAAACCACCTTGTTTTTAGTCTACTTGTTCTGGCCTCACCATTCATCCAGTGGTACTCAGGCCTATGAAGTTACACAGAACGTCCTGTCGCCTGCGTACATCAGAGGAAGGTGTTTCATTTGGGCGTGTAGCAGGAACATATCGACCATGTCCTCTCTCTCCCTGCAGCAGCTACATCAGCAGCAACACGGCCACGTCCCCTATTTGATGCTCTCATCATTCTTTGCACCCCCCAAAAAGTGCAGAGTATTACGTGGACTGTATACAAAAAGAAAGTGGCCTGCACTGTCTGCATGCAGAGTGCCCCCACAGAGCCTGCTTTCAGAATACCCCCTCATAAAATAAATAAAAAACAAAACATAAAAACAGTGTTGGCTACCTCCTCATCCTCCGACTATTCCTCTTACACCTCCACGTCCACGTCTACTTCATCCTCAAACTGCTACTCCCCTTTTGGACCTCTGCCTCCTGGGTCAGATTTTTCATCGCTCTTTCCTGGTTCAAGATTATTTTATATGTTTTTAATCTGTTATTGAAAGTCATTTTCCTATCCACATTTGTTTGCAGGGGAACTGTCCTGTTTACCCCCATTGTGCTTTCTTTTGCAGCCCCTTAGCCCTTACTATGACCATTTTACAGCCATTTTACAGCACTGAAGTTTGGATCCCCATTGATTTCTATTGGGTTAGGGTTCGGGGTCAAGTTTGGATACTGAACTGATCTTTAAACTGCAATTCATCTGAATCAGACAAACCTGAACATCCACAGGTCCGGTCATCCCTAATGACAGTATCTGGTTGCTGGTTTCTAGTAGTGTAGCCTTTAATTCTTGTAACTATATTTCAAAGAAATAACCAACTGGTCCAATTGCTCTAAAAACAGTTACCCCAGTATTCTGCTGATTGCTGTAGATACAGCTCTTAGGATCCCTATTTTCTGAGGAAGTTTTGTTCAGCCATTTTGACACATAGACGGACTTTCTGACATCCTATTAGGACATTTAGAAATGGTTGCCTTCATGAGACAACCGCTTTAAGTGCTTATCGCCTTGAGATCTCTTTCCCAATCCATACCTGGGTGAGAAATAGGTGATAAATTGGATCAAAGCACCCCTGCACTATACTTACTTGCATTCCCAGTGATATCATCAACACACTGGTTGTGGTGTATGCAAGTGATTAATGGGAATATGTCATCAGGTTTTTTCTATGTAATCTGAGAGTAGCATGATGTAGGGACAGAGATGCTGATTCAGTTTTCTGTGTACACTGTGCATTGACAGAAAGCTGCTAATAGATGGTAGGGACAGTGTAAGGCTGGTTTCACACTTGCGTTTTGATCTGCAGCGTTTAAAAAAAAAAACGCAGGTGGTTAAAAAACGAATGTAAACGTGGCAAAACGCCGCGTTTTTTAGACGCATGCTTTTTGCATGCAGAAAAAAAAAATGCGGCGTTTTGCCGCGTTTACATGCCTTTTTCCTGCGTTTGCGTTTTTTAAACGCATGCTGTGAAGTGTGTGACAGCTGCCAATCATCAAAATCAACTAGAAAACCCACTATAAACAGAAATAGGTAGGTTTAGGGTTAGGATCCCTAGTAACCCTAGGGATCCTAACCCTAACCCTAACTCTAACCCTAACCCTAGGGATCCTAACCCTAACTCTAACCCTAACCCTAGGGATCCTAACCCTAACCCTAGGGATCCTAACCCTAACCCTAATGGTTAGTGTTAGGATCCCTAGGGTTAGGGTTAGGGTTAGGATCCCTAGGGTTACTAGGGATCCTAACCTTAGGGTTAGGGTTAGGATCCCTAGTAACCCTAGGGTTACGGTTAGGGTTTTCTTGTTTTTTCTTGTGTTTAGGGTTAGGGTTTTATTGTTTTTTCTTGTGTTTAGGGTTAGGGTTTTCTTGTTTTTTCTTGTTTTCTTGTGTTTTTCTATAAAAACGCATGCGTTTTTAACGCAAGCAAACGCATGTGCTTAAAAACGCATGCGTTTACATAGACAGCAATACATTTTTTTGCCGCAAATAAACGCATGTGTTTTTTTGCGGCAAAAAAAGCCGCTAGAAATTACTACAGGTTGCATTTCTGCAACTAAACGCACGCGTCAAAAAACGCATGCGTTGCCGAAAATGCGTAAAAACGCATGCTAAAAAACGCATGCGTTTTTTAATGTTAAGTATAGAAAAAAAACACATGTGTTTTTTAGCGCTAAAATGCTGCAGATCAAAACGCAAGTGTGAAACCAGCCTTACACAGAGAAGTAAGATTACATGGCTAGATACAACTAGTCCTCTATTGATAATCTCCTGCTGTCCTTAGTATATTTTTTCTGACCATTCCAAAGTTGGTTACATTCTTTATTGTTTGGAGATGCACTGGTGCAGGCTGCATCATTGAGGGAACGTGGGGACTCTATGATGCATTCTCTACCATCTTTCCTGTAAAGCTTTTGACGAACCGGGTGCGGAGATACAGGGGGTCGGCGGGCGCCCCGGGTCTGGTAGCTGGAAACGCATGGACCAGGCATTGTTCTGCCAAATGCCCGCTCTCCCCTTAACGTGGGCGTAACACTTCTCATACAACAAAGGGTGAGGGTAGAACAGTGGGGCACTGCTTAGCTGAACCACAAAACAGGCAGATAACACACAGAACAGTTCCAGCAGAGTACCCAAGATGGTGCACATTACAGAGTCTCACCCTTCCGCTGACTTGCCGAGATAATAGCAGCTGTGACTTCAGATCTTCCAGGGTCGCTACCCCACCTGTGGCACGCACACAGAGAGGAAGTAACGACAAGCGTAGGAAGATGACAGTCCATTCAATTCATACAAGGCCAGTTGATCCGAGGATCACAACCTGGATTCATCTTCCAGAATCGGTTACACCACCTGTACCAAGCACACAGAAAGGAGGTAACTATGATTGTCGGAAGATGACAGTCCAATGAGTCCATACAAGGTACAAGGCCAGTTGATCCAAGGATCACAACCTGGCCTCTCCAAACATATCCATGGTTCAGAGATGGTCAATGCAGCAGATCTGTATTCTTCCAACCGGGGCCGAAAACCCCTAGGTTGTTTCCTGTAGAATAATAGATCCGTGTCCCTCGTGATGGTGCCATGATGAATTGACTGCTGTCCTGTCTCCGGTCCTTTGGATGTATGGATGTTTTGGCAGAATCTAATTAACGAGAGTCCTTCAGTCCAGCATCATAGATAAGGGGGAGAATGGTAATGAGATCAAGTAGCATTACTTGATTATTTAATCTATTTGCATAGTTTTTCCTTCTCTGCTTTCAAAGTCAACAAACTGGCTCCATAACACAATGCATAATTAGCATATCAGCAAACATCACTATTCATAAAGAATAAGAGCACAATATGTTATATGAAATATAAGCTTAATGGGTACTTAAGATACAACGCTGTGTCTTCACACCGGGTAAAGTTCACTATGCCACTGAATCCATACTGAAGCTCAGATAAGGGACTAACTCTGTGGGACATTATGCCATCCAGGTCCGCACGCTATCTGCTGAATTGAGCTGGAACAATGATGCTCTCCTGCCTGTTTTCTAAGCCAGCTTTTCCAGCAGAATCAAAGATGAACTTGCTGGGAGGGCTTTGCCATTTTACCTTGTTGACTTGATATCCCTTGCAGCCCGAGTGGACCTGTATTTTAAAGAACGATCTAAGGAAAAAACGCTTGATTCACATGTATCACCCTGAATCATCTTGAAAATCTCCTCCCAGAATGGCTGAACCAGAAACAATGGAGATCTGTTGGAAGAAAGTTTTATTACACTCACTTGTGGGGTGGTCCGGTCTGATGGGTATTGCTGGTCTTGGTCCGGCGCCTCCCATCTTCTTATGATCGCTGCCCTCCTTTCTTCTTATGGATGACGCGACCCTGCATCATCCACACAGGCTCCCTGGCATCGCGCTCCTGCACAGGTGTACTTCTCTGCGCTGTTGAGGGCAGAGCAAAGTACTGCAGTGAGCAGGTGCCGGGGCTCTTTGACCTTTTCCGGCACCTGTGCTCTGCAGTACTTTGCTTTGGCCTTATAGTGATTGTTTTCAATGTATATGGAGGCGCTTGGGTTGATATAGGCACTCCTACATCCATCAAATCTTCATATCTGATGGTGTATCTCCACGTCGGGTTCTGCCTATGGGTCTTCTGCTCCGCTCACATGATGTGGGTGGTGCCAGATGATGTCATGGCCGGTGCTCCCCCGTTGACGCCCTCGGCTGCGCTTGGGTTCAGGATGACATCGGCGTTTCATGCGCCGTCCCCACAGCAAGAAGCAACATGCCTTCCTAGCTGACGCAAATCAATCAAATCGCCCTGACTAATATTGTGAAGGCTGCTGTGATAGGAAGAGATTAGGGATATGGGTATTTAATGAGCTTGTGTATGCCATGATGCCACTCACCCTGACGGAGGCACGCCACTAAAACACGCATTGGGGAAGTGGCACCATTGCTGTTACACAGGTAAATCATGTCCTCAGACTTTGCAGCATAGCGATATGCATTAATATGCTGGTAACATTTTTAGGTTCTCGTGTTTATAGTACATGCACTTTAAACTTTAGCATTTAATTGATAGTATATGTTTACACTAGGATTCCAATGCTTTGATATGTTACTTCCTCATGTCACAATACAATGTACTTGCTGCTACTGTAACAAACATTTTTCCTGTAAGGCAGTGGTGCCACACTTCTGGCTCATCTTTTAAATATTTTAATGATTTTATGTTGTGTTTTTGTATTGTATCACAATAAAGTATCCTATATTTGAGTAGTACCTGGTGCACCCCCCTTCTTTCTTTATACTGTGTGTTCTTTTTACAATAAAGTCATTGCAGAGTAACACACAATTTAACAGTAACAAGAGGAGTGAGAGTCCTGCTCACACGCCAGATTCTGAGGAAGAGTTAAGGCCCCGTCTCACTAAGCGATTTACCAACGATCACGACCAGCGAAATGACCTGGCCGTGATCGTTGGTAAGTCGCTGTGTGGTCGCTGGGGAGCTGTCACACAGACCGCTCTCCCCAGCGACCAACGATCAGGGGAACGACTTCGGCATCGTTGAAACTGTCTTCAACGATGCCGAAGTCCCCCTGCAGCACCCGGGTAACCAGGGTAAACATCGGGTTACTAAGCGCAGGGCCGCGCTTAGAAACCCGATGTTTACCCTGGTTACCCAAAAAAACAAACAGTACATACTCGCCTTTCGGTGTCCAGGTCCCTTGCCGTCTGCTTCCTGCTCTCTGACTGAGCCGCTGTACACTGAGAGCAGAGCGCAGCGGTGACGTCACTGCTGTGCTCTCACTTCTCACTGTACGGCCGGGAGTCAGTGAGAGCAGGAAGCAGACGCCAAGGGACCTGACGGACATCAGAAGGCGAGTATGTACTGTTTGTTTTTTTTTACATTTACGCTGGTAACCAGGGTAAACATCGGGTTACTAAGCGCGGCCCTGCGCTTAGTAACCCGATGTTTACCCTGGTTACCAGTGAAGACATCGCTGGATCGGTGTCACACACACCGATTCAGCAATGTCAGCGGGGCCTCAACGACCAAAAAAAGGTCCAGGCCATTCCGACACGACCAGCGATCTCGCAGCAGGGGCCTGATCGCTGGTACGTGTCACACATAGCGAGATCGCTATGGAGGTCGCTGTTGCGTCACAAAACTTGTGACTCAGCAGCGATCTCGCTAGCGATCTCGCTATGTGAGACGGGGCCTTTAGATTAGTGAAGTGAGACAATAGGCTTGTGTGGAGACATGGGGGTCAGCGTGTGCTCTAGTCACACTGATCATCCCACTGAACACCTGCTATCCTTTTACCGTGGGCATAATACTAATCAGACAACACAGGGTCAAGGTAAAACAGTGAGGCAATACTTTATTAAACACAGAGATACATAGAACAGTCCCAGCAAAATTACAGAGTCTCACCCTTCCGCTGACTCACCGGGATTAAAGAAACTGTGACTTCCAGGGCCGACTAACCACATCTGTGGCACGCACAGAGAGGACGTAAAGATAAAGTTAGGAAGTTGACAGTTCATTGAAGTACAAGGCCAGGCGAATGGAGGGTCACCACCTAGCTTCTCTGAACATCTCCTTGGAGCCAGGTAATCGGTGGGTCCCAATTCTGGCTTTCCCAAACATATCCATGGGGCTCAGGTGACTGGTGAGTTTGAATCCTGGCTTCCCCAAACATATCCATGGGTTCAGTGATGATCTGTATTCTTTCAACTGGGATATGGTCCCCTAAGCTGGCATCCTGTAAAATTACAAACCTGTGTACCTCGTGATGGAGCCATGATGTCCTGGATACTGTCTTGTAGAGTGTCCATGGCTGTGGTTTTGTAAAGAGTCTCTGGTTCTTTGGATCTTTTTTACAGAGGCATATCCACCTTATATATACTCACCGGCCACTTTATTAGGTACACCATGCTAGTAACGGGTTGGACCCCCTTTTGCCTTCAGAACTGCCTCAATTCTTCGTGGCATAGATTCAACAAGGTGCTGGAAGCATTCCTCAGAGATTTTGGTCCATATTGACATGATGGCATCACACAGTTGCCGCAGATTTGTCGGCTGCACATCCCAAAGATGCTCCATACAAGGCAGGATGGATCCATGCTTTCATGTTGTTTACGCCAAATTCTGACCCTACCATCCGAATGTCGCAGCAGAAATCGAGACTCATCAGACCAAGCAACGTTTTTCCAATCTTCTACTGTCCAATTTCGATGAGCTTGTACAAATTGTAGCCTCAGTTTCCTGTTCTTAGCTGAAAGGAGTGGTACCCGGTGTGGTCTTCTGCTGCTGTAGCCCATCTGCCTCAAAGTTCAACGCACTGTGCGTTCAGAGATGCTCTTAGGCCTACCTTGGTTGTAACGGGTGGCGATTTGAGTCACTGTTGCCTTTCTATCAGCTCGAACCAGTCTGCCCATTCTCCTCTGACCTCTGGCATCAACAAGGCATTTCCGCCCATAGAACTGCCGCTCACTGGATTTTTTTTCTTTTTCGGACCATTCTCTGTAAACCCTAGAGATGGTTGTGCGTGAAAATCCCAGTAGATCAGCAGTTTCTGAAATACTCAGACCAGCCCTTCTGGCACCAACAACCATGCCACATTCAAAGGCACTCAAATCACCTTTCTTCCCCATACTGATGCTCGGTTTGAACTGCAGGAGATTGTCTTGACCATGTCTACATGCCTAAATGCACTGAGTTGCCGCCATGTGATTGGCTGATTAGAAATTAAGTGTTAACAAGAAGTTGGACAGGTGTACCTAATAAAGTGGCCGGTGAGTGTAGTTCACAACTGTTGTCCTTCAAGCCATCAGCCGGAGGTCAAGAGGAAGGTGTGATTAGATTAACATTATTATTATTATTGTTTACTTATATACCACCATTAATTCCATGGTGCTGTACATGAGAAAGGGGTTACGTACAGAGTTATACATATCATTTACAGTAACAAATTTACAATGACAGACTGGTACAGAGGGGAGAGGACCCTGTCCTTGCGGACTTATATTCTATGGGATAATGGGTAAGAGACAGAAGGTCGGGGGTGCGGTAGATCGGGGGTGCTGAGGTGACAGCTCGGGTGGTCGTGAGGCAGCAGCTCAGGTGATGGTGAGGTGGCAGCTCGGGTGGTGGTGAGGCAGCAACCTCGGTGGTGGTGAGGTAACAGAATGGTTATTGCAGGCTGTAGGCTTTCCTGAAGAGATGGGTTTTCAGGTTCCATCTGAAGGATCCGAGGGTGTTGGATAATCAGACGTGTTGAGGCGTGGAATTCCAGAGGATGGGGAATATTCAGCAGAAATCTTGGAGGCGGTTGTGTGAGGAACGAATATGTGTGGAGGAGAGTAGAAGGTCTTGGGAGGATCGGAGATTACATGAGGGTAGATAGTGAGAGATTAGTTCAGAGATATAGGGAAGGGACAGGTTGTGGATGGCTTTGTAGATCAGTGTTAGTAGTTTGAACTGGATTCATTGGGGAATTGGGAGCCAGTGGAGGGATTTGCAGAGGGGAGAAGCAGGGGAGTAGCGAGGAGAGAGGTGGATTAACCGGGCTGCAGAGTTGAGGACAGACTCGAGCGGTGCGAGAGAGTTAAGGTACCGTCACACTAAACGATATCGCTAGCGATCCGTGACGTTGCAGCATCCTGGCTAGCGATATCGTTGTGTTTGACACGCAGCAGCGATCAGGATCCTGCTGTGATATCGCTGGTCATTGATTAAAGTTCAGAACTTTATTTGGTCGTCAGATCGCCATGTATCGTTGTGTTTGACAGCAAAAGCAATGATACCAGTGATGTTTTACAATGGTAACCAGGGTAAATATCGGGTTACTAAGCGCAGGGCCGCGCTTAGTAACCCGATGTTTACCCTGGTTACCAGTGTAAAATGTAAAAAAAACAAACAGTACATACTCACCTTCGCCGGGGGACGCGAAGGTGAGTATGTACTGTTTGTTTTTTTTACATTTTACACTGGTAACCAGGGTAAACATCGGGTTACTAAGCGCGGCCCTGGGCTTAGCAACCCGATGTTTACCCTGGTTACCCAGGGACCTCGGCATCGTTGGTCGCTGGAGAGTGGTCTGTGTGACAGCTCTCTAGCGACCAAACAGCAATGCTGCAGCGATCGGCATCGTTGTCTGTATCGCTGCAGCGTCGCTTAGTGTCACGGTACCTTTAGCGGGGAGGCCACAGAGGAGGGTGCTGCAGTAATCGAGGTGGGAGATGATGAGGGCATGCACAAGAGTTCTGGTAGATTGTGGGGTGAGAAAGGGACGGATTCTGGCAATATTTTTTAGTTGATAACCCTATTCGGTCTAACCCTAACAAGGAGCCGAAATGAAGAGATCCAGAATTGAATAAAATTCAAAAAAGCTTTATTGTACAGAAATAAATAATTGTGCAAGTAAGTGCACAAGCACCCTAACAAATTTCAAAGACATTTTGGTAAAGAGTCATTATAAGGCCCCCAGACTTGGACCATCTAGAGCCGTAGGTGGAGACCGGAAAGGCTTTTTTCCATGTGGACTCTGTAAAGGATGCCTTAATCACATTAGATCAACGGAGTTTGGTAATTTTGATGGATCTAAGACATACGAGATTAGAAAACATCTCAGTTGTAATTCTCGGGGGGTCATTTACCTGGCTCAATGCCCCTGTGGTAAAATATACATAAGATTGATAACTAGGGAACTCAAAATGAGGACAAGGGAACACGTTAGGGACATCTTTAAAGCCAAGACGGTGGAAGACGAAACCTTGTTGAAGACCTTACCCAGACACTTTAAGAAACACCATGATGGACAGGCCAGAGGTCTAGTGATTAAAGGCATTGATCAAATCAATCTAGATTTGCGAGGGGGTGACCTGGGTAGGACCCTGGCCCAACTTGAAAGTAGATGGATCTACAGGCTTGGAGCTATGGCCCCACAAGGTTTGAATGAGAGCTTGGGTTTTGCCTCATTCCTGTGAATATTTTTAGATCTTCCTCTACCTCTTTGTTTTCTTTCCTGTTTTATTTTATTGCTTTTGAATCATTCTTTTAGGGGATAGGGTAGGGTTTTTTTTGTGCATTGGTTCTAATATTAAAGTGTTATTGCTTTTATTAATTCTTGTTTTATATATCTTTATAGGAGTATGTGCTCTGGTTTGGGAGTGACTTTTCTTTCCTACATGTTGTACCGCCTAGGGA
Organism: Ranitomeya variabilis; assembly: GCF_051348905.1. Taxonomy (NCBI): domain Eukaryota; kingdom Metazoa; phylum Chordata; class Amphibia; order Anura; family Dendrobatidae; genus Ranitomeya; species Ranitomeya variabilis. The sequence goes on along the minus strand of NC_135234.1, from coordinate 308,518,900 downwards.
GGAGATTCTTTTGCTTTTCGACTTACATGGGATGGAGATTCACCATTAGAATCATTAAGCCTGATGTCCTCATCCATATCTTCAGAGATTGAAGAACTGTACGAATGCTATATGGACACTTATTTGCTCTTTTCTATTATTGTATTGTTGTTTTTCTGGTCTCTTTTTGTCCATTATGACATTTCATGTGGGAGCATCACTGGTGTTTTTCCTTATACGGATTTCACCAATTTAGTTTAAGGTGGACATTGGAGAGCTCTCTATAGAGGGTGGCAGTGATATACAGTAGGTGTAATATAATGTCTGCAATAATATATTGAAACGTATGAGTGTTTATTATTTTATGTTTACTAATGGGATATATAGAGATTTTAAATCTTTAGGGATCACTGTCTGCACTTTATCACAATATAATTATAATATCAGTATAAGTCTGGTCACTGTATTATGTTTATATCTTAAGGACATTATTCATTTCTCACAAATTATTAATTTATAATACTATTTTTGGTAATCTATGTGGGTATATGAGCGGCCCCCTCATATATGGATTTTATAGGTTTAGTTTTGTAGTATGGGGTTTGGTGTATTATGTAATATGTGACAAGATGTTCGCTTTACACTAATAATGATCACTATATACAGATATTAGTTTATCCCTAATACGAGTCACCATCACTGGTTGTATTTTTTTAGGGCACGGTTTAATCAACTATTAAATTTTTGTTGGCACTGTCACTTTAAGATTCTGGCTAAATACATTTTTTTTATATATTGTAAGAGTCATGTCGGTCTCGTAGTTGGGAGCAGGTATATCTCGCCTAGATATCTGTCCTATGTGAGTTAGGCTGCTCAGTGTCTTCAGCATACTCATGGGTTAATAAGTGCAGGTTTAAAAGATGACCAGCTGGAGGAATCAGGCGTCAGCCTGGGGCACGCAGAATGCCTGTCTGTGTGAGACAAACGTGAGTGAGAGCTATGCTCATGATCTATGTAATGTTAGCTGGGTGGGAGAAGCCCCCCAGTTGTTAGTTAGGAACGTGTTTGTTTAGTTAGTGCCGGACAGGCAAGGATTTAAGTTTATGTTTTGTTTTATGATTGCTTTCACGTTAATAAATCTGACCTACGGTCAGTCTGCTCAGAACCCTGCTGTCCGCCTCAGAGTTTAATGCACAAACCACGTGACCTTTGACCCCAGCAAAGGCGATCCCGGAGTGTTTTGTTACATTGTGGTGGAGAACGCGGGCACTCCGTGGCACAGGCGACAGTATGGAAGACGTGGTGAAAGCCCTAGTACAGTCCGCTGCCGTACAGCAGGAAGCTAACCGCTTGATGGCCGCACAGCTGAAGGAGTTGGTGGACGTGACGACTGCAGACCGCCAGCTTCTCCAACAGGTGGCGCAGCGCTTGGTGAGCATGCCTGAGGCTAACCCGGAAGCAGAGTCCAGGAGAATCCATGTGAGTCGGTACTGGCAAAAGCTGACCGCAGAAGATGACGTCGAGGCGTACCTGACAACGTTTGAGCGGACAGCGTTGAGAGAGAAGTGGCCGAAGGAACGATGGGCCGATCTAATTGCTCCGTTTCTCTCCGGTGAGGCCCAAAAAGCTTACCATGACTTGGACCCGGAAGTCGCTCAGGACTTTGAGAGGCTGAAAGCTGAGGTCCTGGCCCGGCTGGGTGTGACGACGGCTGTCCGTGCACAGAGGGTACATCAGTGGACCTATCAGCCAGATAAACCGCCGCGAACGCAGATGTTCGACCTGATCTACTTGATAAAGAAATGGCTGCAACCCGAGGTACTGACAACTCCGGAGATAATCCAGCGGATCGTTCTGGACAAGTACCTGAGAGTACTACCACCGGCGCTGAAAAAATGGGTGAGCCAAGGAAATCCCGCGACAGCGGATCAATTGGTGGACTTGGTGGAGCGTTATTCCGTGGCGGAAGGACTTCCTGATGATACCGCTACTACCCGAACTGTACCTCCTCCTCGTGGAACCGGTAAGACTGTTCCAGGGACTGCGGGGGAAGGAAAATTGCCAAAAACTGTGGGGGAGGAACACGGGACTGCTCGCATCCCGAGATCAAGGGTGTCGGACTCTGGTTTCAATAGGGGGCCTGTTAGGTGTTTCCGTTGCCATGAGAAGGGCCATGTTTCGGCGAACTGTCCTGTTACCACTGAACCCATGCAGTGCGACGTTACGGACTCTAAGAAACGCATGTCTTTGGTTACACGGCTAGTAAGTGTGAATGCGGGTCAAAATGATACAGCGAAACACCTGTGTGAATTATCTGTTGATGGGAAAAATGTTGTGGCATTACTAGACTCTGGAAGTGTGGTGACTCTGGTGAAAGCCAGTCTGGTGGCACTTCCATCTGGTCCGTCTGATAAATTTTCTGTAACGTGTGTGCATGGTGACACCTGCTCATATCCTACAGCGGTCATATGTATATCCACTCCCTATGGGTCTGTGCAACACAAAGTGGGACTCATTCCCGCATTGTTACATAATATAATCCTGGGCAGGGATTTTCCTCATTTCTGGCAGTTGTGGGAGAATCAGTTGCTCCTTCACGGTAACTGTAACCGTGAATCTTCTCCCATGCTATCTGGAGGTCCCGAGCTCCTGGAGGAGACCCCACAGGAAGATGCTGCTGGGGAGATTAGTGAATCTAACCTTCAGTACCCCTTCTCAGTTATGGCGGGGGAAACTGAGGAAACTCAGCAAGAGGCGGGGGCAGGTAGCCATCCAGCCCCCTGCCTGCCAGATTTGGAAGTCCAGGTGGATGACTTTCACAGCGAGCAAATGAAAGATCCCACTCTGGCTCCAGCTAGGAAAAACGTAAAAATAATAGATGGGGTACCCGTAGAACCTGACACCAGGCTAGCATACCCGTATATGGTTCTTGAAAATGATTTGCTCTACCAGGTAGAGAAAAAAGGGGAGGACACTGTTAGTGGTACCCAAACCTTATCGGCGGAAGGTACTGGACCTGGCCCACGGACATATAATGGGGGGACATCTGGGGGTGCAGAAAACCACAGAAAGGATATCCCATTGTATTGTGTGGCCCGGCTTACATAGTGATGTGCGTAACTATTGTGAGTCCTGTCCAGAGTGCCAGATCTCCGCACCTAAAACTCGGTTCCGTAGCCCTTTGGTACCTCTCCCTGTCATTGGAGTCCCATTTGAGAGAATTGGGATGGATTTGGTTGGGCCCCTTCCCCGGTCCGCACGTGGGCACCAACATATTCTCGTCATCGTGGACTATGCCACTCGCTACCCGGAAGCCATCCCTTTACGAAACACGGCTACCAAAACGATTGCTAAAGAGTTGGTACAAGTGTTTAGTCGGGTGGGAATTCCTAAACAGATACTCACCGACCAGGGGACTCCCTTTATGTCAAGGATAATGAAGGAGCTCTGTAGGCTCCTACAAATAGACCCATTGCGTACATCGGTCTATCACCCTCAAACAGATGGGTTGGTTGAGCGGTTCAATAAAACCTTAAAACAAATGCTCCGGAAGGCGATAGACAAAGATGGGAAGAACTGGGATTACTTGTTACCCTATTTGCTGTTTGCCATTAGGGAAGTTCCCCAGTCTTCCACAGGATTCTCGCCTTTTGAACTTTTGTACGCACATCGTCCCCGTGGTCTGTTGGACGTCGCAAAAGAAACCTGGGAAGGTCAAGTCACTCCCTTTAAAACGGTGATCGACCATGTAACACAAATGCAAGACCGTATTGCCGCGGTCATGCCCATTGTTAGGGACCATATGTTACAGGCCCAGGGAGCCCAGAGGCAAAGTTATGATAGAGGTGCTAAGGTCCGTACCTTTGCATCCGGGGATAGGGTGTTGATCCTAATCCCTACGGTGGATAGTAAATTTCTGGCGAAATGGCAGGGCCCCTTTGAGGTCATGGAGAGGGTTGGCGAAGTGAACTATAAAGTATACCATATATATACACCAATTAGAAGAAGATGGAAGCAAACGCCATGTAAAATCTAAATTCTTTATTTATTACCATTTTAGCATAAATACAAAAAATTATTAAAATATGGAGATACTTGTGCACAACATATCAGCCCTACTGGGTAATACACCCCTGAAAAATCCTAAATATCCCCGTCAGTTAACGCCCACTTGGCTAGATACCATATATTTGTTTTGGAGGCAAAAAAAAGGGGACTATTGTTCCTATATGAGGTGGCTTATACAAGCCTACATAACCTTAAAGGAACACAAATTAGTCTCAATACAAAATCAAATAAGTATGTGAATACTGCTGATGCTTCCTTATAAAGTGCTTAGTGCGACTGCATAGTTGATCAAATGTTATATAAAAAAGGGGTACATAACTACCTCAACAAAACTTGAAGTGCAGTAATTTCAATATAGTAAGCACATTTGTGAGGAGCATGGCTTCACTTAAAGGAAGTAGATGAAAACAATAAATAGTCAAAAGCAACAACAAGAGTGGACGATAGGAGATCAACCAAAATAGATAAAGGAAAAGGGGGTATACGACCTAGTTGAGCTGCATGGGTCCCCGACGCGCGTTTCGCGTTCCTGCTTCTTCCTGGGGGGTTTTACCTTATGTGTGGGCTAGTTTCACGTGCTTTTATACACCCATGATTCATTAGTAGCAGTGGTTTTAACGGCGCTTCCGCCCACGTGTCGGGCATGACGCAGACCCCGTTCGGCCCCTGCATGCCGCCGGCGCACACCCCCCCATCTGACGCGTCAAGACAGAGGAGTGGAGCCAACGGCAATGCAGACGCGTCTCCAGGGTTACCCACACCCGGAAGTGAACAGGAGCGCTCACCGCTGCTAAAAAGCCAAATCCACGTGTAAGTGTTCTCTATCCTACAATCCGCAGCGAAATGTTCCTGTCTCTGACTCCTGGATGAAACGTCAGTGGTTAAAGATTACCGATACATGATTGCTCATATATCTTCTTATATTTATACAGCCCCATGAAATCTACGGTCCCTACCTAAATTAGTAAAAAATGCAAAATAAAAATTAAAAATTAAAAATAAAAAGTGAAATAATTATCAATGCTACAATTAATGATTGTGTGCATTGATATATAAATGAATAGAAGGATTGGTTACTATACTGACTCTATATATGAAAAAGCCACACCTATGTGAAGAATAAGTGACATAAAGTGACTAAACTAGTTATCAACCTAATATTATCCAATACGGAATGCATCCATTATGGTGCCACACAATATATTACCTTACGAATTATTATTTTATTTTGACGAATCTCCAAACGTGCACACCTTAGTGCTGCATAATAATAAAAAGAGAAAGGACAACAGTGAATGAATAATAAATAAATATATATATATATATATATAAAAATATTATCTGTGCACAATATATGTGAAAGAACTATTTAAAATATTGGACCTAAGTTAGACATAGATATTTGGTCCAATATTTTATCACACTAATATTAGGTCCATAGTATAACAAAAGGGATCAGCAGATTGTATAGGGACTTTGATTAGAAGAATGTAGAAGCAATTCAATGTTACGCCAAAGCTTCAACTAGAGTACCATCAGGACAGTCGCTTGTTAGACAAAATTACTCCCAGCTTGGTAAAAAAGACGACATAGTAGCAATTCCATATTGATCCAATGCTTTACCTGGAATTTCATCCAGGCAAATACTTATAGGGCAGATCAATCCCAGCCAGAACAAACACTTGATTTAAACTTCTGGTTGCAAAATATTCATCAGGGTGTGTGAAAAATGCTGGCATCATCATGGGTTGAAGACAGGCGTACCCTGAATGAAAAATACATTATTTCAGCTTGAGTGTCCATCTGGACTGTAACTTGTTTTAACAAGTCATTTCCAGCTTGATAAAGAGGATATAATAGCTGCTCCATACTGGTCCTGTGCTTCGCATAGGGTGTCACGTAGGGTGTCATCTGGACAGTAGCTTACAAGACAAATTAGACCCAGCCAAAGCAAAAAATACGCTTGATTAAATCATCCCGGTTGCTAGATGTTTCTCAGGACATATAGGAACACTGACGTCATCATGGGTTGAAGAAAAGCACAGCATAAGATGTACTAGAAAAAATTAAAACAATGTTACTTACTTAAAAAACATTAAAACACCAATTAAAACGGCACTATAACACAGAAGATACCACATCATAGGAAAGGGGCAAAACTTATGACTTCGTTTAGACCCTTAGGTTGTACGGATTCAATTTTTGAGATCCATTTTGCCTCCAATTGGGCTAGATCTTTCCTCCAATTTCCACCTCTCTGGTCTATACGCACCTTATCAATCCCTATTATCTTTAGGAGTCTGCCATCACAATTATGAGACTGTCTAAAATGTCTGGGTATTGGTTTCAGACTCGTTATATCCTCAATTTCCCTGGCATTAATGATGTCATTGTAATGCTCTCTCACTCGAATCTTTAACTGTCTCGAGGTCAACCCAACATAGATTTTTTTGCAAGGGCAGACTGCATAGTAAACCACCCCTACACTGTTGCACGTGATATGTTGGGTAATTGTGAATGTCCTAGTTCCTTTACTGGATTCAAACGTAGACGCTTTTACCATATTGGGGCATGCTATGCAATTATTGCATGGGAAAAATCCCCATTTCTGCCCCTTGGAACATAACGATTTTTCTGGCGTTACTCCAACGTAATAACTATGGACCAATTGGTCCTTTAGATTGCTTGATCTCCTATAAGTGATTGAAGGTCGCTCATTAATGTATTTACCCAGAGTCCTATCAGTGGATAATAACGGCCAATACTTTTCAAGGGCCATTTTTACCTCAGACCATTTTTCATTATAGGTTGAGATAAATCTTACTTGGGATCCGGTTGATTCTTTACCCTTTGATGTCAATAAGTCATTTCGTTCCACTCTATGGGCTCTTTTTAGGCCCCTCTTGATACTCCGTCGTGAGTATCCCCTCTCCCTAAATCTAGATGTTAAAATCTCAGCCTGTTCGGAAAAGGCACCATCATTAGAGCATATTCTCCTGGCCCTAAGGAACTGACCTGTGGGGATTCCATTAATCAGCGGCTGTGGATGAGAGGAGGATGCATGGAGTATAGAGTTGACAGCCGTATCTTTACGATAGACGGTAGTTTCTAATGTTCCCTGAAGACCCTTCAGAATTTTTATGTCCAAAAAATCAATAGATGTTTGACTATATTTACACGTCAATTTGATATTCATCTCGTTGGTATTAAGAATATCCACAAAATTGAGAAGGTCCTGTTCCGTGCCCTGCCAGATCATAAGAATATCATCAATATAGCGGACCCAGAACAGGACCTTCTCAATGTAGGCAATAGGGTTAACAAAAAATATTAATCTTTCCCATCTACCCAAAAACAGGTTTGCATATGAGGGGGCAAAAGCCGCCCCCATAGCAGTACCCTGTCTTTGTAGGTAGAAGGTTTCTTTAAAGATAAAATAATTGTGCCTCAAGACAAATTCAAGAAGGGTCAACAGGAAACCAATGAACTCTACATCATGTTCAGTCATCATCAAGAAAGTTTTTGCTGCCAATATTCCATCCCGATGGTAAATAGACGTGTATAATGATTCAACATCTAGGCTCACTAGCCACATATCATCCTCCATTGGAATACCTTCCACCTTTTTCAAAACATCCCCTGTATCCCTCACATGTGATGGTAGATCATATACCAATGGTTTCAGATAGAAATCAAGGTATTTCGAGATTGTTTCGCATAAACTACCGTTGCCCGATACAATTGGGCGTCCAGGCGGTGTTGTTAGGTTTTTATGTATTTTTGGGATAAAGTATATACAGGCTGCCTTTGGGAAGGTAGGTATCAGATTGTTCCTTAGTTCCTTAGTTATAATGCCTTTACGAAAGGCTTCTTCCAGGATATCAGTTATTTCTCCCTGGTAGGCTGACGTAGGGTTAAATGTTAATCTCTGATAGCAGTTGCTATCCCTCAGCTGCCTAAAGGCCTCCTTTTCGTATAACTTCGTGGGCCACAGCACCACATTTCCCCCTTTGTCAGCAGGTTTAATCACTGCTCCCTTTAGGCCTCTTAGTTCCTTCACAGTGAAGGAACTAAGAGGCCTAAAGGGAGCAGTGATTAAACCTGCTGACAAAGGGGGAAATGTGGTGCTGTGGCCCACGAAGTTATACGAAAAGGAGGCCTTTAGGCAGCTGAGGGATAGCAACTGCTATCAGAGATTAACATTTAACCCTACGTCAGCCTACCAGGGAGAAATAACTGATATCCTGGAAGAAGCCTTTCGTAAAGGCATTATAACTAAGGAACTAAGGAACAATCTGATACCTACCTTCCCAAAGGCAGCCTGTATATACTTTATCCCAAAAATACATAAAAACCTAACAACACCGCCTGGACGCCCAATTGTATCGGGCAACGGTAGTTTATGCGAAACAATCTCGAAATACCTTGATTTCTATCTGAAACCATTGGTATATGATCTACCATCACATGTGAGGGATACAGGGGATGTTTTGAAAAAGGTGGAAGGTATTCCAATGGAGGATGATATGTGGCTAGTGAGCCTAGATGTTGAATCATTATACACGTCTATTTACCATCGGGATGGAATATTGGCAGCAAAAACTTTCTTGATGATGACTGAACATGATGTAGAGTTCATTGGTTTCCTGTTGACCCTTCTTGAATTTGTCTTGAGGCACAATTATTTTATCTTTAAAGAAACCTTCTACCTTCAAAGACAGGGTACTGCTATGGGGGCGGCTTTTGCCCCCTCATATGCAAACCTGTTTTTGGGTAGATGGGAAAGATTAATATTTTTTGTTAACCCTATTGCCTACATTGAGAAGGTCCTGTTCTGGGTCCGCTATATTGATGATATTCTTATGATCTGGCAGGGCACGGAACAGGACCTTCTCAATTTTGTGGATATTCTTAATACCAACGAGATGAATATCAAATTGACGTGTAAATATAGTCAAACATCTATTGATTTTTTGGACATAAAAATTCTGAAGGGTCTTCAGGGAACATTAGAAACTACCGTCTATCGTAAAGATACGGCTGTCAACTCTATACTCCATGCATCCTCCTCTCATCCACAGCCGCTGATTAATGGAATCCCCACAGGTCAGTTCCTTAGGGCCAGGAGAATATGCTCTAATGATGGTGCCTTTTCCGAACAGGCTGAGATTTTAACATCTAGATTTAGGGAGAGGGGATACTCACGACGGAGTATCAAGAGGGGCCTAAAAAGAGCCCATAGAGTGGAACGAAATGACTTATTGACATCAAAGGGTAAAGAATCAACCGGATCCCAAGTAAGATTTATCTCAACCTATAATGAAAAATGGTCTGAGGTAAAAATGGCCCTTGAAAAGTATTGGCCGTTATTATCCACTGATAGGACTCTGGGTAAATACATTAGTGAGCGACCTTCAATCACTTATAGGAGATCAAGCAATCTAAAGGACCAATTGGTCCATAGTTATTACGTTGGAGTAACGCCAGAAAAATCGTTATGTTCCAAGGGGCAGAAATGGGGATTTTTCCCATGCAATAATTGCATAGCATGCCCCAATATGGTAAAAGCGTCTACGTTTGAATCCAGTAAAGGAACTAGGACATTCACAATTACCCAACATATCACGTGCAACAGTGTAGGGGTGGTTTACTATGCAGTCTGCCCTTGCAAAAAAATCTATGTTGGGTTGACCTCGAGACAGTTAAAGATTCGAGTGAGAGAGCATTACAATGACATCATTAATGCCAGGGAAATTGAGGATATAACGAGTCTGAAACCAATACCCAGACATTTTAGACAGTCTCATAATTGTGATGGCAGACTCCTAAAGATAATAGGGATTGATAAGGTGCGTATAGACCAGAGAGGTGGAAATTGGAGGAAAGATCTAGCCCAATTGGAGGCAAAATGGATCTCAAAAATTGAATCCGTACAACCTAAGGGTCTAAATGAAGTCCTAAGTTTTGCCCCTTTCCTATGATGTGGTATCTTCTGTGTTATAGTGCCGTTTTAATTGGTGTTTTAATGTTTTTTAAGTAAGTAACATTGTTTTAATTTTTTCTAGTACATCTTATGCTGTGCTTTTCTTCAACCCATGATGACGTCAGTGTTCCTATATGTCCTGAGAAACATCTAGCAACCGGGATGATTTAATCAAGCGTATTTTTTGCTTTGGCTGGGTCTAATTTGTCTTGTAAGCTACTGTCCAGATGACACCCTACGTGACACCCTATGCGAAGCACAGGACCAGTATGGAGCAGCTATTATATCCTCTTTATCAAGCTGGAAATGACTTGTTAAAACAAGTTACAGTCCAGATGGACACTCAAGCTGAAATAATGTATTTTTCATTCAGGGTACGCCTGTCTTCAACCCATGATGATGCCAGCATTTTTCACACACCCTGATGAATATTTTGCAACCAGAAGTTTAAATCAAGTGTTTGTTCTGGCTGGGATTGATCTGCCCTATAAGTATTTGCCTGGATGAAATTCCAGGTAAAGCATTGGATCAATATGGAATTGCTACTATGTCGTCTTTTTTACCAAGCTGGGAGTAATTTTGTCTAACAAGCGACTGTCCTGATGGTACTCTAGTTGAAGCTTTGGCGTAACATTGAATTGCTTCTACGTTCTTCTAATCAAAGTCCCTATACAATCTGCTGATCCCTTTTGTTATACTATGGACCTAATATTAGTGTGATAAAATATTGGACCAAATATCTATGTCTAACTTAGGTCCAATATTTTAAATAGTTCTTTCACATATATTGTGCACAGATAATATTTTTATATATATATATATATATATATATATTTATTTATTATTCATTCACTGTTGTCCTTTCTCTTTTTATTATTATGCAGCACTAAGGTGTGCACGTTTGGAGATTCGTCAAAATAAAATAATAATTCGTAAGGTAATATATTGTGTGGCACCATAATGGATGCATTCCGTATTGGATAATATTAGGTTGATAACTAGTTTAGTCACTTTATGTCACTTATTCTTCACATAGGTGTGGCTTTTTCATATATAGAGTCAGTATAGTAACCAATCCTTCTATTCATTTATATATCAATGCACACAATCATTAATTGTAGCATTGATAATTATTTCACTTTTTATTTTTAATTTTTAATTTTTATTTTGCATTTTTTACTAATTTAGGTAGGGACCGTAGATTTCATGGGGCTGTATAAATATAAGAAGATATATGAGCAATCATGTATCGGTAATCTTTAACCACTGACGTTTCATCCAGGAGTCAGAGACAGGAACATTTCGCTGCGGATTGTAGGATAGAGAACACTTACACGTGGATTTGGCTTTTTAGCAGCGGTGAGCGCTCCTGTTCACTTCCGGGTGTGGGTAACCCTGGAGACGCGTCTGCATTGCCGTTGGCTCCGCCCCTCTGTCTTGACGCGTCAGATGGGGGTGTGTGCGCCGGCGGCATGCAGGGGCCGAACGGGGTCTGCGTCATGCCCGACACGTGGGCGGAAGCGCCGTTAAAACCACTGCTACTAATGAATCATGGGTGTATAAAAGCACGTGAAACTAGCCCACACATAAGGTAAAACCCCCCAGGAAGAAGCAGGAATGCGAAACGCGCGTCGGGGACCCATGCAGCTCAACTAGGTCGTATACCCCCTTTTCCTTTATCTATTTTGGTTGATCTCCTATCGTCCACTCTTGTTGTTGCTTTTGACTATTTATTGTTTTCATCTACTTCCTTTAAGTGAAGCCATGCTCCTCACAAATGTGCTTACTATATTGAGATTACTGCACTTCAAGTTTTGTTGAGGTAGTTATGTACCCCTTTTTTATATAACATTTGATCAACTATGCAGTCGCACTAAGCACTTTATAAGGAAGCATCAGCAGTATTCACATACTTATTTGATTTTGTATTGAGACTAATTTGTGTTCCTTTAAGGTTATGTAGGCTTGTATAAGCCACCTCATATAGGAACAATAGTCCCCTTTTTTTTGCCTCCAAAACAAATATATGGTATCTAGCCAAGTGGGCGTTAACTGACGGGGATATTTAGGATTTTTCAGGGGTGTATTACCCAGTAGGGCTGATATGTTGTGCACAAGTATCTCCATATTTTAATAATTTTTTGTATTTATGCTAAAATGGTAATAAATAAAGAATTTAGATTTTACATGGCGTTTGCTTCCATCTTCTTCTAATTGGTGTATATTTATGTTGTGGGAAGTGCCATTGATTAAGCCTTGTTCTATATATAGGTCAACTTATTGTTTCTGTACTTTGTTACAGTGTCCGTTAGGCTAAAATGGATATAAAAACCAGAGACCAAAGCTGGTTATCCTGTATGGATACAGTGTTTTGTGGAGATACGGTGCCCAATGATTCTAGTAATGGTGGGCACAAAACTGAATTAAAAAATTCTATCAAATATTTATTAAAAAGAAGAACACGCATGTGGTGGAACAAGGCATCATTGGAAAACTACCTGGCCAAAGGGTTGATCCCAAGAGGGCTTAGAGTACGAATTATGCCATCATACCCGGTTGAGGATGTTACCTTCCGGACTAGATGGGAAGAAACATGTAATTTATGCTCAAGATCCTTGATTGAACTACTAATTGGGAATAATAAAAAAAGTTTAGAAAAGATGGATGTAGAGATTGAGTCAACTAAGACTAAATTGCTTGAAAATATGTCGGGAACTGAGGTTGAGATCTTGAATAAAGATATAGATGCACAATTCATTGTTTGGGAGAAGGAGGTGAAGGAGACAAAGGCGAAGAAATTCCAGAGGGATTTACTGGATTTCAAGAATGGCTCCATTTATAGATGGCAATCTACAATCAACAAAGGAGCGAATAATATGAGGTCATCCTCAATTTCATCGCTCTCCTCTAGGGAGGATGATAGTAGATCTGGAGACCACACATATAATTTGAGGAAGTATACGGGTTGGAGGAAAAATGATAGACAAAGGAGAAAGAACAGGAGACCAGATACTCCGTCTACATCAAAACTCCAGGTAATCAATCTGACAGATATTGAATTGACTAAACCCCAGTTGGAAGTTCTTAGTCTGGGTCTATCCTTCTCACCCACTGCCCCGTTTAACTCTTTTTTAGCCATAAAAGACCTCCACTTATTTGCACGAAAATTGGTGCTAAAGAAACTTCATGAGAAACCTCAAAAGGGGGAGGAATGGAATGAAAAGGAGTTGGAGACTATATCGATATTGGAAGAACTTAGTGGGGAAAGAGACAAAGAAAAGGATAAAACAGACATTAGGGGTAAGTTTATACCGCCCGTTCCAAAAAAATTTCCTCCACTCAATCTCTACCCAAATGTTGACCAGTTTGTAAAACTTGTCTCTAATGAATTTGAAAAAATTTCCGAGAAAATCACACAGGGCAATCTGACTTATGCCCAAAGAAAAGCAGTGAAGGAACTAAGAGGCCTAAAGGGAGCAGTGATTAAACCTGCTGACAAAGGGGGAAATGTGGTGCTGTGGCCCACGAAGTTATACGAAAAGGAGGCCTTTAGGCAGCTGAGGGATAGCAACTGCTATCAGAGATTAACATTTAACCCTACGTCAGCCTACCAGGGAGAAATAACTGATATCCTGGAAGAAGCCTTTCGTAAAGGCATTATAACTAAGGAACTAAGGAACAATCTGATACCTACCTTCCCAAAGGCAGCCTGTATATACTTTATCCCAAAAATACATAAAAACCTAACAACACCGCCTGGACTCCCAATTGTATCGGGCAACGGTAGTTTATGCGAAACAATCTCGAAATACCTTGATTTCTATCTGAAACCATTGGTATATGATCTACCATCACATGTGAGGGATACAGGGGATGTTTTGAAAAAGGTGGAAGGTATTCCAATGGAGGATGATATGTGGCTAGTGAGCCTAGATGTTGAATCATTATACACGTCTATTTACCATCGGGATGGAATATTGGCAGCAAAAACTTTCTTGATGATGACTGAACATGATGTAGAGTTCATTGGTTTCCTGTTGACCCTTCTTGAATTTGTCTTGAGGCACAATTATTTTATCTTTAAAGAAACCTTCTACCTTCAAAGACAGGGTACTGCTATGGGGGCGGCTTTTGCCCCCTCATATGCAAACCTGTTTTTGGGTAGATGGGAAAGATTAATATTTTTTGTTAACCCTATTGCCTACATTGAGAAGGTCCTGTTCTGGGTCCGCTATATTGATGATATTCTTATGATCTGGCAGGGCACGGAACAGGACCTTCTCAATTTTGTGGATATTCTTAATACCAACGAGATGAATATCAAATTGACGTGTAAATATAGTCAAACATCTATTGATTTTTTGGACATAAAAATTCTGAAGGGTCTTCAGGGAACATTAGAAACTACCGTCTATCGTAAAGATACGGCTGTCAACTCTATACTCCATGCATCCTCCTCTCATCCACAGCCGCTGATTAATGGAATCCCCACAGGTCAGTTCCTTAGGGCCAGGAGAATATGCTCTAATGATGGTGCCTTTTCCGAACAGGCTGAGATTTTAACATCTAGATTTAGGGAGAGGGGATACTCACGACGGAGTATCAAGAGGGGCCTAAAAAGAGCCCATAGAGTGGAACGAAATGACTTATTGACATCAAAGGGTAAAGAATCAACCGGATCCCAAGTAAGATTTATCTCAACCTATAATGAAAAATGGTCTGAGGTAAAAATGGCCCTTGAAAAGTATTGGCCGTTATTATCCACTGATAGGACTCTGGGTAAATACATTAGTGAGCGACCTTCAATCACTTATAGGAGATCAAGCAATCTAAAGGACCAATTGGTCCATAGTTATTACGTTGGAGTAACGCCAGAAAAATCGTTATGTTCCAAGGGGCAGAAATGGGGATTTTTCCCATGCAATAATTGCATAGCATGCCCCAATATGGTAAAAGCGTCTACGTTTGAATCCAGTAAAGGAACTAGGACATTCACAATTACCCAACATATCACGTGCAACAGTGTAGGGGTGGTTTACTATGCAGTCTGCCCTTGCAAAAAAATCTATGTTGGGTTGACCTCGAGACAGTTAAAGATTCGAGTGAGAGAGCATTACAATGACATCATTAATGCCAGGGAAATTGAGGATATAACGAGTCTGAAACCAATACCCAGACATTTTAGACAGTCTCATAATTGTGATGGCAGACTCCTAAAGATAATAGGGATTGATAAGGTGCGTATAGACCAGAGAGGTGGAAATTGGAGGAAAGATCTAGCCCAATTGGAGGCAAAATGGATCTCAAAAATTGAATCCGTACAACCTAAGGGTCTAAATGAAGTCCTAAGTTTTGCCCCTTTCCTATGATGTGGTATCTTCTGTGTTATAGTGCCGTTTTAATTGGTGTTTTAATGTTTTTTAAGTAAGTAACATTGTTTTAATTTTTTCTAGTACATCTTATGCTGTGCTTTTCTTCAACCCATGATGACGTCAGTGTTCCTATATGTCCTGAGAAACATCTAGCAACCGGGATGATTTAATCAAGCGTATTTTTTGCTTTGGCTGGGTCTAATTTGTCTTGTAAGCTACTGTCCAGATGACACCCTACGTGACACCCTATGCGAAGCACAGGACCAGTATGGAGCAGCTATTATATCCTCTTTATCAAGCTGGAAATGACTTGTTAAAACAAGTTACAGTCCAGATGGACACTCAAGCTGAAATAATGTATTTTTCATTCAGGGTACGCCTGTCTTCAACCCATGATGATGCCAGCATTTTTCACACACCCTGATGAATATTTTGCAACCAGAAGTTTAAATCAAGTGTTTGTTCTGGCTGGGATTGATCTGCCCTATAAGTATTTGCCTGGATGAAATTCCAGGTAAAGCATTGGATCAATATGGAATTGCTACTATGTCGTCTTTTTTACCAAGCTGGGAGTAATTTTGTCTAACAAGCGACTGTCCTGATGGTACTCTAGTTGAAGCTTTGGCGTAACATTGAATTGCTTCTACATTCTTCTAATCAAAGTCCCTATACAATCTGCTGATCCCTTTTGTTATACTATGGACCTAATATTAGTGTGATAAAATATTGGACCAAATATCTATGTCTAACTTAGGTCCAATATTTTAAATAGTTCTTTCACATATATTGTGCACAGATAATATTTTTATATATATATATATATATATATATATATATATATATTTATTTATTATTCATTCACTGTTGTCCTTTCTCTTTTTATTATTATGCAGCACTAAGGTGTGCACGTTTGGAGATTCGTCAAAATAAAATAATAATTCGTAAGGTAATATATTGTGTGGCACCATAATGGATGCATTCCGTATTGGATAATATTAGGTTGATAACTAGTTTAGTCACTTTATGTCACTTATTCTTCACATAGGTGTGGCTTTTTCATATATAGAGTCAGTATAGTAACCAATCCTTCTATTCATTTATATATCAATGCACACAATCATTAATTGTAGCATTGATAATTATTTCACTTTTTATTTTTAATTTTTAATTTTTATTTTGCATTTTTTACTAATTTAGGTAGGGACCGTAGATTTCATGGGGCTGTATAAATATAAGAAGATATATGAGCAATCATGTATCGGTAATCTTTAACCACTGACGTTTCATCCAGGAGTCAGAGACAGGAACATTTCGCTGCGGATTGTAGGATAGAGAACACTTACACGTGGATTTGGCTTTTTAGCAGCGGTGAGCGCTCCTGTTCACTTCCGGGTGTGGGTAACCCTGGAGACGCGTCTGCATTGCCGTTGGCTCCGCCCCTCTGTCTTGACGCGTCAGATGGGGGTGTGTGCGCCGGCGGCATGCAGGGGCCGAACGGGGTCTGCGTCATGCCCGACACGTGGGCGGAAGCGCCGTTAAAACCACTGCTACTAATGAATCATGGGTGTATAAAAGCACGTGAAACTAGCCCACACATAAGGTAAAACCCCCCAGGAAGAAGCAGGAACGCGAAACGCGCGTCGGGGACCCATGCAGCTCAACTAGGTCGTATACCCCCTTTTCCTTTATCTATTTTGGTTGATCTCCTATCGTCCACTCTTGTTGTTGCTTTTGACTATTTATTGTTTTCATCTACTTCCTTTAAGTGAAGCCATGCTCCTCACAAATGTGCTTACTATATTGAGATTACTGCACTTCAAGTTTTGTTGAGGTAGTTATGTACCCTTTTTTATATAACATTTGATCAACTATGCAGTCGCACTAAGCACTTTATAAGGAAGCATCAGCAGTATTCACATACTTATTTGATTTTGTATTGAGACTAATTTGTGTTCCTTTAAGGTTATGTAGGCTTGTATAAGCCACCTCATATAGGAACAATAGTCCCCTTTTTTTTGCCTCCAAAACAAATATATGGTATCTAGCCAAGTGGGCGTTAACTGACGGGGATATTTAGGATTTTTCAGGGGTGTATTACCCAGTAGGGCTGATATGTTGTGCACAAGTATCTCCATATTTTAATAATTTTTTGTATTTATGCTAAAATGGTAATAAATAAAGAATTTAGATTTTACATGGCGTTTGCTTCCATCTTCTTCTAATTGGTGTATATTTATGTTGTGGGAAGTGCCATTGATTAAGCCTTGTTCTATATAGGTCAACTTATTGTTTCTGTACTTTGTTACAGTGTCCGTTAGGCTAAAATGGATATAAAAACCAGAGACCAAAGCTGGTTATCCTGTATGGATACAGTGTTTTGTGGAGATACGGTGCCCAATGATTCTAGTAATGGTGGGCACAAAACTGAATTAAAAAATTCTATCAAATATTTATTAAAAAGAAGAACACGCATGTGGTGGAACAAGGCATCATTGGAAAACTACCTGGCCAAAGGGTTGATCCCAAGAGGGCTTAGAGTACGAATTATGCCATCATACCCGGTTGAGGATGTTACCTTCCGGACTAGATGGGAAGAAACATGTAATTTATGCTCAAGATCCTTGATTGAACTACTAATTGGGAATAATAAAAAAAGTTTAGAAAAGATGGATGTAGAGATTGAGTCAACTAAGACTATATTGCTTGAAAATATGTCGGGAACTGAGGTTGAGATCTTGAATAAAGATATAGATGCACAATTCATTGTTTGGGAGAAGGAGGTGAAGGAGACAAAGGCGAAGAAATTCCAGAGGGATTTACTGGATTTCAAGAATGGCTCCATTTATAGATGGCAATCTACAATCAACAAAGGAGCGAATAATATGAGGTCATCCTCAATTTCATCGCTCTCCTCTAGGGAGGATGATAGTAGATCTGGAGACCACACATATAATTTGAGGAAGTATACGGGTTGGAGGAAAAATGATAGACAAAGGAGAAAGAACAGGAGACCAGATACTCCGTCTACATCAAAACTCCAGGTAATCAATCTGACAGATATTGAATTGACTAAACCCCAGTTGGAAGTTCTTAGTCTGGTTCTATCCTTCTCACCCACTGCCCCGTTTAACTCTTTTTTAGCCATAAAAGACCTCCACTTATTTGCACGAAAATTGGTGCTAAAGAAACTTCATGAGAAACCTCAAAAGGGGGAGGAATGGAATGAAAAGGAGTTGGAGACTATATCGATATTGGAAGAACTTAGTGGGGAAAGAGACAAAGAAAAGGATAAAACAGACATTAGGGGTAAGTTTATACCGCCCGTTCCAAAAAAATTTCCTCCACTCAATCTCTACCCAAATGTTGACCAGTTTGTAAAACTTGTCTCTAATGAATTTGAAAAAATTCCCGAGAAAATCACACAGGGCAATCTGACTTATGCCCAAAGAAAAGCAGTGAAGGAACTAAGAGGCCTAAAGGGAGCAGTGATTAAACCTGCTGACAAAGGGGGAAATGTGGTGCTGTGGCCCACGAAGTTATACGAAAAGGAGGCCTTTAGGCAGCTGAGGGATAGCAACTGCTATCAGAGATTAACATTTAACCCTACGTCAGCCTACCAGGGAGAAATAACTGATATCCTGGAAGAAGCCTTTCGTAAAGGCATTATAACTAAGGAACTAAGGAACAATCTGATACCTACCTTCCCAAAGGCAGCCTGTATATACTTTATCCCAAAAATACATAAAAACCTAACAACACCGCCTGGACGCCCAATTGTATCGGGCAACGGTAGTTTATGCGAAACAATCTCGAAATACCTTGATTTCTATCTGAAACCATTGGTATATGATCTACCATCACATGTGAGGGATACAGGGGATGTTTTGAAAAAGGTGGAAGGTATTCCAATGGAGGATGATATGTGGCTAGTGAGCCTAGATGTTGAATCATTATACACGTCTATTTACCATCGGGATGGAATATTGGCAGCAAAAACTTTCTTGATGATGACTGAACATGATGTAGAGTTCATTGGTTTCCTGTTGACCCTTCTTGAATTTGTCTTGAGGCACAATTATTTTATCTTTAAAGAAACCTTCTACCTTCAAAGACAGGGTACTGCTATGGGGGCGGCTTTTGCCCCCTCATATGCAAACCTGTTTTTGGGTAGATGGGAAAGATTAATATTTTTTGTTAACCCTATTGCCTACATTGAGAAGGTCCTGTTCTGGGTCCGCTATATTGATGATATTCTTATGATCTGGCAGGGCACGGAACAGGACCTTCTCAATTTTGTGGATATTCTTAATACCAACGAGATGAATATCAAATTGACGTGTAAATATAGTCAAACATCTATTGATTTTTTGGACATAAAAATTCTGAAGGGTCTTCAGGGAACATTAGAAACTACCGTCTATCGTAAAGATACGGCTGTCAACTCTATACTCCATGCATCCTCCTCTCATCCACAGCCGCTGATTAATGGAATCCCCACAGGTCAGTTCCTTAGGGCCAGGAGAATATGCTCTAATGATGGTGCCTTTTCCGAACAGGCTGAGATTTTAACATCTAGATTTAGGGAGAGGGGATACTCACGACGGAGTATCAAGAGGGGCCTAAAAAGAGCCCATAGAGTGGAACGAAATGACTTATTGACATCAAAGGGTAAAGAATCAACCGGATCCCAAGTAAGATTTATCTCAACCTATAATGAAAAATGGTCTGAGGTAAAAATGGCCCTTGAAAAGTATTGGCCGTTATTATCCACTGATAGGACTCTGGGTAAATACATTAATGAGCGACCTTCAATCACTTATAGGAGATCAAGCAATCTAAAGGACCAATTGGTCCATAGTTATTACGTTGGAGTAACGCCAGAAAAATCGTTATGTTCCAAGGGGCAGAAATGGGGATTTTTCCCATGCAATAATTGCATAGCATGCCCCAATATGGTAAAAGCGTCTACGTTTGAATCCAGTAAAGGAACTAGGACATTCACAATTACCCAACATATCACGTGCAACAGTGTAGGGGTGGTTTACTATGCAGTCTGCCCTTGCAAAAAAATCTATGTTGGGTTGACCTCGAGACAGTTAAAGATTCGAGTGAGAGAGCATTACAATGACATCATTAATGCCAGGGAAATTGAGGATATAACGAGTCTGAAACCAATACCCAGACATTTTAGACAGTCTCATAATTGTGATGGCAGACTCCTAAAGATAATAGGGATTGATAAGGTGCGTATAGACCAGAGAGGTGGAAATTGGAGGAAAGATCTAGCCCAATTGGAGGCAAAATGGATCTCAAAAATTGAATCCGTACAACCTAAGGGTCTAAATGAAGTCCTAAGTTTTGCCCCTTTCCTATGATGTGGTATCTTCTGTGTTATAGTGCCGTTTTAATTGGTGTTTTAATGTTTTTTAAGTAAGTAACATTGTTTTAATTTTTTCTAGTACATCTTATGCTGTGCTTTTCTTCAACCCATGATGACGTCAGTGTTCCTATATGTCCTGAGAAACATCTAGCAACCGGGATGATTTAATCAAGCGTATTTTTTGCTTTGGCTGGGTCTAATTTGTCTTGTAAGCTACTGTCCAGATGACACCCTACGTGACACCCTATGCGAAGCACAGGACCAGTATGGAGCAGCTATTATATCCTCTTTATCAAGCTGGAAATGACTTGTTAAAACAAGTTACAGTCCAGATGGACACTCAAGCTGAAATAATGTATTTTTCATTCAGGGTACGCCTGTCTTCAACCCATGATGATGCCAGCATTTTTCACACACCCTGATGAATATTTTGCAACCAGAAGTTTAAATCAAGTGTTTGTTCTGGCTGGGATTGATCTGCCCTATAAGTATTTGCCTGGATGAAATTCCAGGTAAAGCATTGGATCAATATGGAATTGCTACTATGTCGTCTTTTTTACCAAGCTGGGAGTAATTTTGTCTAACAAGCGACTGTCCTGATGGTACTCTAGTTGAAGCTTTGGCGTAACATTGAATTGCTTCTACGTTCTTCTAATCAAAGTCCCTATACAATCTGCTGATCCCTTTTGTTATACTATGGACCTAATATTAGTGTGATAAAATATTGGACCAAATATCTATGTCTAACTTAGGTCCAATATTTTAAATAGTTCTTTCACATATATTGTGCACAGATAATATTTTTATATATATATATATATATATTTATTTATTATTCATTCACTGTTGTCCTTTCTCTTTTTATTATTATGCAGCACTAAGGTGTGCACGTTTGGAGATTCGTCAAAATAAAATAATAATTCGTAAGGTAATATATTGTGTGGCACCATAATGGATGCATTCCGTATTGGATAATATTAGGTTGATAACTAGTTTAGTCACTTTATGTCACTTATTCTTCACATAGGTGTGGCTTTTTCATATATAGAGTCAGTATAGTAACCAATCCTTCTATTCATTTATATATCAATGCACACAATCATTAATTGTAGCATTGATAATTATTTCACTTTTTATTTTTAATTTTTAATTTTTATTTTGCATTTTTTACTAATTTAGGTAGGGACCGTAGATTTCATGGGGCTGTATAAATATAAGAAGATATATGAGCAATCATGTATCGGTAATCTTTAACCACTGACGTTTCATCCAGGAGTCAGAGACAGGAACATTTCGCTGCGGATTGTAGGATAGAGAACACTTACACGTGGATTTGGCTTTTTAGCAGCGGTGAGCGCTCCTGTTCACTTCCGGGTGTGGGTAACCCTGGAGACGCGTCTGCATTGCCGTTGGCTCCGCCCCTCTGTCTTGACGCGTCAGATGGGGGTGTGTGCGCCGGCGGCATGCAGGGGCCGAACGGGGTCTGCGTCATGCCCGACACGTGGGCGGAAGCGCCGTTAAAACCACTGCTACTAATGAATCATGGGTGTATAAAAGCACGTGAAACTAGCCCACACATAAGGTAAAACCCCCCAGGAAGAAGCAGGAACGCGAAACGCGCGTCGGGGACCCATGCAGCTCAACTAGGTCGTATACCCCCTTTTCCTTTATCTATTTTGGTTGATCTCCTATCGTCCACTCTTGTTGTTGCTTTTGACTATTTATTGTTTTCATCTACTTCCTTTAAGTGAAGCCATGCTCCTCACAAATGTGCTTACTATATTGAGATTACTGCACTTCAAGTTTTGTTGAGGTAGTTATGTACCCTTTTTTATATAACATTTGATCAACTATGCAGTCGCACTAAGCACTTTATAAGGAAGCATCAGCAGTATTCACATACTTATTTGATTTTGTATTGAGACTAATTTGTGTTCCTTTAAGGTTATGTAGGCTTGTATAAGCCACCTCATATAGGAACAATAGTCCCCTTTTTTTTGCCTCCAAAACAAATATATGGTATCTAGCCAAGTGGGCGTTAACTGACGGGGATATTTAGGATTTTTCAGGGGTGTATTACCCAGTAGGGCTGATATGTTGTGCACAAGTATCTCCATATTTTAATAATTTTTTGTATTTATGCTAAAATGGTAATAAATAAAGAATTTAGATTTTACATGGCGTTTGCTTCCATCTTCTTCTAATTGGTGTATATTTATGTTGTGGGAAGTGCCATTGATTAAGCCTTGTTCTATATATAGGTCAATATAAAGTATACCAGCCTGGTAAAAGAAAGGCAGAACAGATTTACCATGTGAATCTGATAAAACCCTGGAAAGACCGCTCTGCCCTAGCGGTGGATATACCCCGCCCGGTTTGCGCACCTACCGTACCGGAGGTGCAGATTGCCGAGACTCTCTCGGAACGACAAAAATCTGAGGTGAAGCAGTTTTTGTTACAGAACCGACAGTTTTTCTCGGAAAAACCTGGCCAGACTAAGCTGGTGAAACATGAGATCGTCACAGAACCCGGGGTCACAGTCCATGTGAAGCCTTACCGGATTCCGGAAGCCCGCCGTGAAGCCGTCTCCCGGGAAGTGAGGGCAATGTTGGACTTAGGAGTCATTGAGGAGTCGCACAGCGCTTGGTCCAGTCCAATTGTGTTGATACCCAAGCCGGATGGCTCCATAAGATTTTGTAATGACTTTAGGAAACTGAATGCGGCTTCTAAATTTGATGCGTATCCTATGCCCCGGGTTGATGAGTTGATCGACCGGCTTGGTAAAGCCCGATACATTACGACCCTGGATCTAACAAAGGGGTACTGGCAGATCCCTCTTGCCGAGGCGGCCAGAGAAAAGACGGCATTTGCTACACCGGAAGGTCTGTTCCAGTATATCTACATGCCATTTGGACTTCACGGAGCACCAGCAACGTTCCAGAGACTGATGGATCGAGTCTTGAGGCCCCACAGGCAGTACGCTTCTGCCTATCTCGATGACATCGTAATTTACAGCATGGACTGGGGGACTCACCTCCAGAAAGTACAGGCGGTGATTGATGACCTGCGAGAAGCAGGCTTAACTGCGAACCCCAAGAAATGTCACATCGGGCTGGAAGAAGCCCGATATTTGGGCTACGTGATAGGCAGAGGAGTGATTAAGCCCCAGATCGACAAAATACAGGCTATTCAGAGCTGGCCGCAGCCAGTGAACAAGAAACAAGTTCAAGCGTTCCTGGGGATTGCCGGCTATTATCGCCGGTTCATACCCAACTTTGCAGCCATTGCCACCCCCTTGATGGATCTTACCAAAGGGAAGGATTCCGTCATGGTAAAGTGGACTTCCGCGGCCGAAGAGGCCTTCCACAGCCTGAAACGGGCTTTGTGCTCTCAGCCCGTACTAGTGACTCCCGATTTCAGCAGCGAGTTTGTGGTGCAAACTGATGCCTCTGATACTGGTATCGGAGCTGTACTTTCCCAGGTGAAGGACGGAGTGGAACACCCGGTCCTCTACCTCACTCGGAAATTAAATGTACATGAGCAGAGGTATGCCGTGGTAGATAAAGAGTGCCTAGCCATCAAATGGGCTCTCGACTCCCTCAAGTATTACCTGGCAGGTAGGAAGTTTAAGCTGGTCACGGACCATGCCCCTCTCAAGTGGATGCACCTCCACAAGGACCGTAATAGTAGGGTAACTCGCTGGTTCCTTGCCCTGCAGGCTTACTCTTTCACAGTAGAGCATCGCCCAGGGGCGCAGATGGGAAACGCCGATGCCCTATCCCGAGTGCACTGTTTCGGGGGTGTCCTTGCTCGACCGGAGTGGTCTGAGCAGGGG
Organism: Ranitomeya variabilis; assembly: GCF_051348905.1. Lineage (NCBI taxonomy): Eukaryota > Metazoa > Chordata > Amphibia > Anura > Dendrobatidae > Ranitomeya > Ranitomeya variabilis. The sequence continues at coordinate 308,494,283 of NC_135234.1, read as the reverse complement.
GGGGGGATATGTAAGAGTCATGTCGGTCTCGTAGTTGGGGGCAGGTATATCTCGCCTAGATATCTGTCCTATGTGAGTTAGGCTGCTCAGTGTCTTCAGCATACTCATGGGTTAATAAGTGCAAGTTTAAAAGATGACCAGCTGGAGGAATCAGGCGTCAGCCTGGGGCACACAGAATGCCTGTCTGTGTGAGACAAACGTGAGTGAGAGCTATGCTCATGATCTATGTAATGTTAGCTGGGTGGGAGAAGCCCCCCAGTTGTTAGTTAGGAACGTGTTTGTTTAGTTAGTGCCGGACAGGCAAGGATTTAAGTTTATGTTTTGTTTTATGATTGCTTTCACGTTAATAAATCTGACCTACGGTCAGTCTGCTCAGAACCCTGCTGTCCGCCTCAGAGTTTAATGCACAAACCACGTGACCTTTGACCCCAGCAAAGGTGATCCCGGAGTGTTTTGTTACAATATATTAATGATGCATTCCGGTTGCACTTTATTCTGGCACATTTCAATAAACTATTGAATCATCGTTTGCACTGTCACTTTATGAATCCGGTTAAATAGCATTTTTTTAATATGCACGATATCACTTTGCTTGTATGTATTATCCTTTATCATATATGTGAACAATAAGTAAACCTTGGTTCACTATAGCACTCTGCACTTTGTACATCCACTGCCGGTTCTCTGCAGTTTCTTTTTATCCGTCCTGTGGTGTGGGTAATCTCCCTTTTTCATGGTCACTGCCGTGGCAGTGCGCATGCGCTCCCTCCCCGCCCGGTTCTCCTCTGGATGCGCTCTTGATTGGACCACGTGCGCTCCAGTGTGCGTTCCATTGAGCGCAGGTCCAGAGGAGACTTTACATCAGGAAGTGGGGAGGGGCGCTTCATGTGCCGATATTGCCGGGCAGTGACTCCGCAATCCCTCCGGTCACATGATCTCGTACCCTTCATTTCATTGGCGCAAGTTTATAATAAAAACTCCATCCTTACCCACCCCAGACACGCCCCCAGAAGAAGCTGGTTGCGAAACGTGCGTTGGGGTGAGGTGGGACGCTGGGTCTGCTGCAGGTAGATATTATTTTTGGTGTCTGGTTACACTTGTATATGCAATATTGTTATGCTCTATGCATGCTTAGGCAGTTAGTAGTTCAACAGGCAACACATAGGAATATATTTACTACTCTGCAGTTTGTCTTACTTATCCTGTATTTATATCATACATTATTATATAAGCCTCCCACCTTATGTTAGGGTGCTTGTGCACTTATTTGCACCATTATTTAATTCTGTACAATAAAGCTTTTCTGAATTTTATTCAATTCTGGGTCTCTTTGTTTCGGCTCCTTGTTAGGGTTAGACCGAATAGGGTTATCATGTATTGTGAAGTGCCAGCCTTATCTTTCGGACATTGGTGATTAATATTTTTTAGTTGGAGACGACAGGAGGTGGCAAGAGTTTGGACGTGCAGTTTGAAGGACAGGGCAGAGTCGAGAGTTAACCCAAGGCAGCAGATTTCAGGTGTGGGAGAGAGCGTGATTCCGTTTACCATAATAGATCAGGTAGGGGGGATACGCGAGATGGGGGAAAGAGGATGAGTTCGGTTTTGTCTACATTGATTTTTAGGAAGTGAGAGATGAAGAAGGAGGATATGGCTGACAGACACTCTAGGATTCTGGACAGCAGAGAGGTGACATCTTGGCCAGAGAGGTAGATCTGAGTGTCATCCGCGTACTGGAAGCCGAGGGACTTTAGGAGTTGTCCTAGGCCAAGTTTATAGATGGAAAAAGTAGAGGCCCTAGGACAGAGCCTTGAGGGACTCTAACAGAGAGAAGGCAGGATGAGGAGGTAGTGTGGGAGTGGGAAACGCTAAATGGGCAGTCAGGAAGGTATGAGGCAATCCAAGACAGGGTAAGGTCTTTGATGCCAAGGGAAGAAAGAATCTGTAGCAGTAGACAGTGGTCGACTGTGTTGAAGGCAGAGGACAGGTCGAGAAGAAGGAGGATGGAGAACTGACTGTTAGCGTTGGCTGTGAGTAACTCATTAGTAATATTTGTCAGGGCAGTTTCGGTGGAGTGGTGGGGGTAGAAGCCAGATTGGAGGTTGTCAATGAGAGAGTTAGATGAGAGGTGGGAAAAAAGTTGAGCATGGACATGCTGCTCAAGGAGTTTTGAAGCAAACAGGAGCAGTGATATGGGGCGATAGCTGGGCATAGCAGTTGGGTCAAGGTTAGTTTTTTTGAGGATGGGTGTGATGGTGGCATGTTTGAAGGCAGAGTGGAAGGTACCAGAAGATAGCGATAGGTTGAAGAGATGGGTTAGGGCTGGAATGAGCATGGCAGTGAGGTTGGGGAGCAGGTGGGAAGCGATTGGATAAAGTGCACAGGTGGTGAGGTGTGATTTGGAAAGGAGGTAAGTTCCCCTTCAGTGATGCTGGAGAGGGAGGTTATTAGGGAAGGGCAGATGTCTGGTATATGGAGTGGTTGGGGTGGTGGAACAGTAAAGGTTTGCCTTGTTTGGTCGATCTTGTTTTTGAAGTAGGTGGCAATGCCCTCGGAAGAAATGAGGGGAGTTGGAGGTGGCAGTGGTTGGCGGCGGAGAGAGTTAAATGTGCTGAACAGTTGTTTTGGGTTGTAGGATAATGAAGATACAAAGTTTGTGAAATAGGTCTGTTTAGCAGAGGTGAGGGCTAATTTGAAGGCAAGTGTAGCTTGTTTGAAAGCAGTGAAGTCATCTGGCAGGCGTGTTTTCTTCCAATGCCGCTCCGTGACCCTGGAGGCTTGTCGAAGCGTTTTGGTGAAATTGTTATGCCAGGGTTGCCTATTGATTTGTCGCACTTTGCCATGCATGAGGGGGGGGGGACTGAGTCTGTGGCTGATGTGAAGGTGGTGTTATAGAAAGCAGTGGCACTGTCTGTGTCATTGAGTGAAGATTAACTTGTTGCTGTATTTCATCAATTTGCATAGCATTTACTCCTCTGTTTTGCAAGTCAAGTGACAGGGTACCACACAATGGTCAATCATATTATCAAACATCTATTTTTCAATTACCCTATGTCTCTATCCCTGAAAGATAGCAGACAATGAGCTTGCAGCAAACAGCAACTCCAGAGTCACATTCAAACTAGTATGAACAAAAGTCTGTGCTTCTTGACCAACCAAAGAACAAACACATACATTCAAAAGTCAGCATAAAAATAATAGTCTATGCCCCCTGGCTTACTGAAAATAGAAGCCCACCTCCCCATCAGTGTGTTTGCTGGAGGGGATTTTCCTTCAGGCAAAAGAATGTCCAGTCAATCTACTGAAAACATGTTTGCCCAAGATGGGATGAACTCTAGCCAGTGGTTAAGGAAAAATACAATAGAATGATGACTCCCCCCCACACACACACACACACACACCTGGCAAGGCACGCACCCTTTTTCTGCTGGGGCTAAAAACCCAGCACTGGACACATATTCTCTCTCTTATTCCACTGCCATCAGAAGGAGTATACTAGACTAAGTAACCCCTGTATTAACTCTATAGATATTTACAGTATTTTCCGGCATATAAGACGACATTTTAACCCCTGAAAAACTTCAGAAAAGTTGGGGGTTGTCTTATACGCCGGGATCACCTTATACGGCGGTTGTGGAGCATGCTGCGGTCGACTGTCACCTTATACGGCTGTGGCGCATATGTAAGGGGAAAGCGGTCTTGATGAAGAGGTGAGGGGGCACCTTCCCGGAAGGTGAAGCAAGCTACAGGCATCCCGGAGATCAGCGGGAGAGCGGCGCTGTGCCCAGAAGACCCGCCTCTTTCACCTGTCTGGCCTGCCCTTGTATCTCTGCCTCTCGCTCCGGAGCACTGCAGTGACGAGGCAGCGGCGCAGGTGCGCATGTGCGGGATCCTCCGGAGCGAGAGAGGCGAGAGGCAGAGATACAAGGGCGGGCCAGAGAGGTGAAAGAGGCGTGCCTTCTGGGCACAGCACCGTTCTTGCTGTTTTCCATACCCTGGGACGCCTCCAGCTTGTTTTCCTTGTTTTTTGCTTGTTTTTCTGGGCACAGCGCTCTCTGGAGGTACCAGTAATAGGTACAAGGGCGGGCCAGAGGGATGCACTCTGATAGTCTTGGGGACAGGGAGGGCAGGGCATGCAGGGACCAATCCAAGCAGGGCTTGTATACAACCAGCCAATCGCAAGGTACATTGGATGGTTGTTGTATACTGGATACCAGTACATCATCAGTATCTGTACCTGTTTACCAGTACATACAGTACATTACAAATGGCCAGCAGTCAAAAAACAATCATGGCTCCACCAGCAAGAAGAAAGAAATATGGAGCCAGTTTTAAACTTAAAGTTGTAAATTTTGCCATGGAACATAATAACTGCGCTGCTGCAAGACAATTTGGTGTAACAGAAAAGATGGTTGGGGGCCGGAAAGCAAATAAAAAATCAAAAAAGAGTATGGAAAGGGGTAAGTGTGCATTAAGAAGAGGCACCCCGCATTGGCCAGAACTTGAAAACCATGTAGCAGACATAGTGAATGAGCAATGCCAAAGCGGTTATGTAGTGACACGAAATCAAATACGTTTGTTTGCACTTCAGTGGGCCAAATATAACACAGCAACAGCTTTAAGGCCACTGTATCCTGGTGTACTAGATTCATGGCAAGGCATAATATGGTACTGAGGCAAAAGACGAAAATTGCCCAAAAATTACCTGCAGATCTTGATAGCAAAGTGAATAGTTTCCATCGATATGTAATACAACAGCGCACTAAACATGGCTATCCGTTAAGTAGTATTGGAAATATAGATGAAACTCCAATGAATTTTGATATGATTGGAAATAAAACTGTCCATCAAAAAGGTGAAAAAACAATTTTAATTAAAACAACGGGGCATGAGAAGTCCAGTTTTAGGCCGGCGTCACACTAGGCATAGGACAATACGGTCCGTTTTTTACGGCCATAATACGCGCGTAATACGCAGAAGTGTCCCAGAAATAGTGTTCCGTAGGTAATCCGTTGCCAAGGTGTGGTCGCGTATTTTGCGCATGTAGTGTTGCGTGTGCAATCCGTATGTGATCCGTAATGCCTATTTTTCACGCAACATCACAAAATGGACATTTAACGGTTTTCTGGCCTGCAAATAATTTAAATCATCATCACCAACCCTATTTAAGCCCTCTGCAACAGGTGGTACTCTCCCATCTGGTCATTTAGTTGGTGTGCTTCTTTTGGGTGTGTTGGTATTACCTTCAAAACATGTCTGACCATCTGTCTTTAAGCACAACTCAGCGGGTGTTGTTTCACTGGCTGGTGTCGCGTCGCTTTGGCCAGCCATATCCTGTGATTGTTGATCTGCGAAGGAGGAGACGAAGATTGTGGGTGCATCCTCTATTGACCCAACGCCTCAGTAAAGGACATTTTGAGAGGCTCTATACAGCTTTGAGGTCACATCCTGACAAGTTTTATCTGTACTGTCGCATGACCATCAGTACCTTTGATATCTTGTTGGAGATCTTACGTCCAGGTATCACCTATCAGGACACAAGGATCTGCAAAGCCATATCCGCAGAGGAGTGTCTTCTCCTTACTTTACGGTATGTATTCAACATTCTCACATACTGTATGTTGATATTTTTTTTTATTTGTTGTGTTCTAGCAGGTTTTTGAAAGTATATGTGTATATTAGGGCACAAGCAGATCAACCAAACTGTGTTTAATGTTATAGTAAAGTACCCTAGGTAAATGTACAATTTTACAGTGTTAATCATGTTTTTGAAAATATACTATGTACTTGTGCTTCTTCATGTTTTCTTTGAACTCTTGTTACATACCTAATATTTTTTTCTTTTCCCTTTCAGCTTCCTGTCCACTGGCTTGTCGTATGTGGGACTACACCTAGAGTTTCTGCTTGGTCGGTCGACAATTTCGGGCATTGTGCGGTCAACCTGTAGTCAAATATGGGCTAAACTTCAGGAACTTGTTATGCCTGAGCCAAAACAGGAGGATTGGCTAAAAATATCCAGTGGCTTCCAGGACACTTGGGACTTCCCTAACTGCATTGGAGCTGTGGATGGGAAACATATCAGGGTGCGTAAGCCGCCAAACTCTGGCTCCCAATTCTACAATTATAAAGTTTTTCTCTGTAGTTCTGTTAGCTGTAGTTGACAGTAACTACAGGTTTATAATTGTAGACATTGGGGTCTATGGGCGAACTGGAGACTCTAGGGTCTTCAATTCGTCCATTATGGGTCGGCGGCTACGTGACAGCCAGTTAGACCTCCCACCACCACAACAACTCCCAGGCTCCAATGCGGAAGCAGTGCCTTTTGTTCTTGTTGGAGAAGAGGCTTTCCAACTGACGAGGCACGTCATGAGGCCTTATCCCCGGCGCAACCTGGACCACCGGTGGAGGGTCTTTAATTTGCGGCTTTCCAGGGCACGGAGACTGGTGGAGTGCGCCTTTGGGATTCTGGTTGCAAAATGGCGTGTTCTCCAGTCTGCCATTCAGCTCAGTGAGACTACAGTCAATGAAGTCATAAAAGCCTGTGTTATTTTGCACAATTTTACCCGCATACATGATTATTCCTCAGCTGATATTGGTGAACACCTGTTGAGCAATGTGATTAGGCCTACACCACATGGCCCTCCTACGCGCCGTCCCCTTTCTGGTCTTAAAGTTAGGGATGTATTCACAATTTATTTTGTTTCTCCTCATGGTGCCACTCCCTGGCAAGATTATGCATTTTTGCATGTATGATTAATTTCCTTTGAAAATATATTCTAAGTTTACCAAATTAACCCCCCCCAAAAAAAATCTCATCTAAACTCTGTGTGTTGTATTTACTTAATTCACATATGGTTATGAACAGAGCATGTGTGTGTGTGATGTAAGAATGATTGGACGACAAACATAATTAGGCTTTAACTATATTTTTTACTTACCTCACAGATTTCGGTAAGTAGGTGGTGGAGATAGGGGTAGCTCTGGGTCCTGGTCAGGTGGCCTTTGTTGGCCCAATTGTCCTTCACCCTGTGTGGAAGATGTGTGGGCCGGAGGAAAATTCGGCCTTGACTCATGTGGCCCAGTTGGGTAATGGCCATAAGGAATCTGACCAAATCCCTCAGGTTGTGGCAAATATTGCCTGGAATCATATCCAACCCCAATATGGCCATGTCATGCAAACCCAGGTTGGGACCAGCCTCCAGCACTGGGTCTGGACAAGTGGCCATATTGGGAAGGTTGATGATATTCTGCCATATAGTACTGAGGTTGCCATGGTGGGTTTGGTGTGGGTAGGGGTTGAGGCGTGGGTAGGGGTTGAGGTGTAGGCTCACGTGGAGGGGGTGCTTCCAATCCCTGTTGAGCATGCACCTGCTGACATCTTTGCAGCCGCAGGAGATTACGTGAGGACACCTGCCAATTCTCAATAAACTCCATAAGCTCATATGGGTCATTTGGGGGGGTGCATGCATCAATAAGGATTTGCATGCACCCTCTCACACGCAGCCTCACCTCACGCTCTAGGGGACGTAAGTACCAGGCCAGGCTCCTCGTAAAGCCCTCCACACCATCATCATCAGTGTAACCCTTGCTAGGTAGTTCAACACCCCAGCATCAACATTTCTCCTATTTTGGAGGAGCTCTCTTCTGCGGCGAACACGCTGGGACATCCCTGCAGCCTGTGGTGAGTGCTCCAGGGCAACAGTAGGGCTGCTGCTGTTGCCAGGATCATCCTAGCTTGCTTGTGCTGCTGATGGGTGGTAGACGAGGATCCTGGAGGGACGGAGCATCACATCTGAAGATGGACCAGCCACCTCTCCTCCTTCCCCAACTGGGTCTATGACCACCTCCGAATCCGACCCTGTCTCCCTCTCAGTGAGGTTAGACTGTGTTCTGTTATGAAAGTATGCAGGAAAAAAAACAAACATAAATGTCTGAACATTCTAAACATATGTGGCAAATGTGTTGTGAGGTTTGTACTTACGGTCTGAGGTCCATACTGGCATTCAAGAAGGGCAAGCGATCATAATATATATATATATATTTCTTTTTTTATGAGGTGCGCCTGACCCACTCCTGTCACGCTGCTGCCTCTCCCTCCTATATTGATCGCGGCTGCTCTGCCCTCTTGCCATCACATCATCCACTGCAACAAAATAGAGTAAAATAATTTATTACGCCATTATGCACAGTGGGCACACAAGGTGTAATTGACTACACAGATTTTAGTGTAGCCAAGGAAGCTACATTTGTTTAATATATTTATTACTAGATGTTTCCAGCCAACTAACGCTCGGAACGCTCATTGCTATCTAATTAACGCTGCTGGTGATTAAACTAAAGTAAATAATGACAAAATTCAATAGCGCTTACACAGGTGGTAAATTAACTTAAAATGAAGTTAATAACAATAGTGTGGTGATGTGTTGGGGGCGGGATTATGTGTGGTGATGTGTTGGGGGCAGGATTATGTGTGGTGATGTGGTGGGAGGGTGGGATTATATGTGGTGATGTGGTGGGGGGCGGAATTATGTGTGGTGATGTGTTGGGGGCACGGGATTATATGTGGTGATGTGGTTAGGGGGGCGGGATTACGTGTGGTGATGTGGTGGGGGGCAGGATTATGTGTGGTATTGTGGTGGTGGGCGGGATCATGTGTAGTAATGTGGTGGGGGGCGGGATTATGTGTGGTGATGAGGTGGGGGGTGGGATTATGTGTGGTAATGTGTTGGGGGGCGGGATTATGTGTAGTGATGTGTTGCGGCGGGATTATGTGGGGTAATGTAATAGGGGGGTGGGATTATGTGAGGTAATGTGGTGGTGGGCCTGGATTATGTGTGGTGATGTGGTGGGGGTCAGGATTATGTGTGGTAATGTGGTGGGGGGGCTGGATTATGTGTGGTAATGTGGTGGGGGGTGGGATTATCTGTAGTAATGTGGTGAGAGGGCGGGATTATGTGTGGTAATGTGGAGGGGGGCGGGATTGTGTGGTAATGTGGGGGGCGGGATTATCTGTGGTAATGTGGTGGGGGCGGGATTATGTGTGGTGATGTGTTGAGGGGCAGGATTATGTGTGGTGATGTAGTGGGGGGCGGAATTATGTGTGGTGATGTGGTGGGGGCGGGATTATATGTGGTAATGTAATGGGGTGGGATTATGTGTGGTAATGTGGTGGGGGGCCTGGATTATGTGTGGTGATGTGGTTGGGGTCGGGATTATGTGTGGTAATGTGGTGGGGGGCTGGATTATGTGTGGTAATGTATATGGTGAGGTGCAGGATTATCTGTAGTATTGTGGTGAGGGTGCGGCATTATGTGGTAATGTGGAGGGGGCGGGATTATGTGTGGTAATGTGGTGGGGGGGTGGGATTATCTGTGGTAATGTGGTGGGGGGCGGGATTATGTGTGGTGATGTGTTGGGGGGCAGGATTATGTGTGGTGATGTAGTGGGTGGGCGGAATTATGTGTGGTGATGTGGTGGGGGGCGGGATAATGTGTGGAGATGTGTTGGGGCGCGGGATTCTGTGTGATGTGGTGGGGGGCGGGAATATGTGTGGTGATGTGGTGGAGGCGGGATTATGTGTGGTGATATGGTGGGGGCGGGATTATGTGTGGTAATGTGGTGGGGGGGTGGGATTATGTGTGGTAATGTGGTTGGGGGACTGAATTATGTGTGTTGATGTGGTGGGGGGCAGGATTATGTGTGGTAATGTGGTGGGTGGCTGGATTATGTGTGGTAATCTGGTGGGGGGCAGGATTATCTGTAGTAATGTGGTGGGGGCAGGATTATGTGTGGTAATGTGGTGGGGGGTGGGATTATGTGTGGTAATGTGGTGGGGGGCCTGGATTATGTGTGGTGATGTGTTGGTGGCAGGATTATGTGTGGTGATGTGGTGGGATTATATGTGGTGATGTGGTGGGGGGCGGAATTATGTGTTGTGATGTGTTGGAGGCACGGGATTATATGTGGTGATGTGGTTAGGGGGGCGGGATTATGTGTGGTGATGTGGTGGGGGGCAGGATTATGTGTGGTATTGTGGTGGGGGGCGGGATCATGTGTAGTAATGTGGTGGGGGGGCTGGATTATGTGTGGTAATGTATATGGTGAGGTGCAGGATTATCTGTAGTATTGTGGTGAGGGGGCGGCATTATGTGGTAATGTGGAGGGGGCGGGATTATGTGTGGTAATGTGGTGGGGGGGTGGGATTATCTGTGGTAATGTGGTGGGGGGCGGGATTATGTGTGGTGATGTAGTGGGTGGGCGGAATTATGTGTGGTGATGTGGTGGGGGGCGGGATTATGTGTGGAGATGTGTTGGGGCACGGGATTCTGTGTGGTGATGTGGTGGGGGGCGGGAATATGTGTGGTGATGTGGTGGAGGTGGGATTATGTGTGGTGATATGGTGGGGGCGGGATTATGTGTGGTAATGTGGTGGGGGGGTGGGATTATGTGTGGTAATGTGGTTGGGGGACTGAATTATGTGTGTTGATGTGGTGGGGGGCGGGATTATGTGCGGTAATGTGGTGGGTGGCTGGATTATGTGTGGTAATCTGGTGGGGGGCAGGATTATCTGTAGTAATGTGGTGGGGGCAGGATTATGTGTGGTAATGTGGTGGGGGTGGGATTATGTGTGGTAATGTGGTGGGGGGCCTGGATTATGTGTGGTGATGTGTTGGGGGCAGGATTATGTGTGGTGATGTGGTGGGAGGGTGGGATTATATGTGGTGATGTGGTGGGGGGCGGAATTATGTGTGGTGATGTGTTGGGGGCACGGAATTATATGTGGTGATGTGGTTAGGGGGGCGGGATTATGTGTGGTGATGTGGTGGGGGGCAGGATTATGTGTGGTATTGTGGTGGGGGGCGGGATCATGTGTAGTAATGTGGTGGGGGGCGGGATTATGTGTGGTGATGAGGTGGGGGGTGGGATTATGTGTGGTAATGTGTTGGGGGGCGGGATTATGTGGGGTAATGTAATGGGGGGTGGGATTATGTGTGGTAATGTGGTGGGGGGCCTGGATTATGTGTGGTGATGTGGTTGGGGTCAGGATTATGTGTGGTAATGTGGTGGGGGGACTGGATTATGTGTGGTAATGTGGTGGGGGACGGGATTATCTGTAGTAATGTGGTGAGGGGGCGGGATTATGTGTGGTAATGTGGAGGGGGCAGGATTATGTGTGGTAATGTGGTAGGGGGCGTGATTGTGTGGTAATGTGGTGGGGCGGGATTATCTGTGGTAATGTGGTAGGGGGCGGGATTATGTGTGGTAATGTGGTGGGGGGCGGGATTATCTGTGGTAATGTGGTGGGGCGGGATTATGTGTGGTAATGGGGTGGGGGGCAGGAATATGTGTGGTGATGTGTTGGGGGGCAGGATTATGTTTGGTGATGTGGTGGGGCGGGATTATGTGTGGTGATGTGGTGGGGGGCGGGATTATGTGTGATGTGGTAGGCGGGATTATGTGTGGTGATGTGGTGGGCGGGATTATGTGTGGTGAAGTGGTGGGGGGGCGGGATTATGTATGGTCATGTGGTGGGGGCGGGATTATGTGTGGCGATGTGGTGGGGGGTGGGATTATGTGTGGTGATGTGGTAGGCGGGATTATGTGTGGTGATGTGGTGGGCGGGATTATGTGTGGTGAAGTGGTGGGGGGGCTGGATTATGTGTGGTTATGTGGTGGGGAGGCTGGATTATATGTTGTGATGTGGTGGGGCGTGATTGTGTGGTAATGTGGTGGGGGGCGGGATCATGTGTGGTAATGTGGTGGGGGGCGGGATTTGTAGTAATGTGGTGGGGGCAGGATTATGTGTGGTAATGTGATGAGGGGCGGGATTATGTGTGGTAATTTGGTTGGGGGACTGAATTATGTGTGTTGATGTGGTGGGGGCGGGATTATGTGTGGTAATGTGGTGGGGGGCTGGATTATGTGTGGTAATCTGGTGGGGGGCAGGATTATCTGTAGTAATGTGGTGGTGGCGGGATTATGTGTGGTAATGTGGTGGGGGGTGGGATTATGTGTGGTGATGTGGGGGGCGGGATTATATGTGGTGATTTGGTGGGGGGTGGGATTATGTGTGGTGATGGGGTGGGGGGCGGGATTATGTGTGATGATGGGGTGGGGGGGCGGGATTATGTGTGATGATGGGGTGGGGGGCGGGATTATGTGTGGTGATGGGGTGGGGGGGCGGGATTATGAGTAGTGATGGGGGGCGGGATTATGTATGGTAATGTGTTGGGGGCGGGATTATGTGCAGTGATGTGTTGGGGCATGGGATTCTGTGTGGTGATGTGGTGGGGGGCCTGGATTATGTGTGAAGTGGTGGGGGGCCTAGATTATGTGTGGTAATGTGGAGAGGGGCGTGATTATGTGTGAAGATGTGTTGGGGAGCGGGATTCTGTGTGGTGATGTGGTGGAGGGCGGGATTATGTGTGGTGATGTGGTGGACAGGCGGGATTATGTGCGGTGATGTGGTGGAGGTGGGATTATGTGTGGTGATATGATGGGGGGCGGGATTATGTGTGGTAATGTGGTGGGGGGCGGGATTGTGTGGTAATGTGGTTGGGAGACTGAATTATGTGTGTTGATGTGGTGGGGGGCGGGATTATGTGTGGTAATGTGGTGGGGGGCTGGATTATGTGTGGTAATCTGGTGGGGGCAGGATTATCTGTAGTAATGTGGTGGGGGTGGGATTATCTGAAGTAATGTGGTGAGGGGGTGGCATTATGTGTGGTAATGTGGAGGGGGCGGGATTATGTGTGGTAATGTGGTTGGGATTATCTGTGGTAATGTGGTGGGGGGCAGGATTATGTGTGATGTGTTCGGGGGCAGGATTATGTGTGGTGATGTAGTGGGTTGGCGAAATTATGTGGAGTGATGTGGTGGGGGGCGGGATTATGTGTAGAGATGTGTTGGGGCGTGGGATTCTGTGTGGTGATGTGGTGGGGGGCGGGATTATGTGTGGTGATGTGGTGGAAGCGGGATTATGTGTGGTGATATGGTGGGGGGCGGGATTATGTGTATTGATGTGGTGGGGGGCGGGATTATGTGTGGTAATGTGGTGGGGGGCGGGATTATGTGTGGTATTGTGGTGGGGGGCTGGATTATGTGTGGTAATGTGGTGGGGGGCAGGATTATCTGTAGTAATGTGGTGGGGGCGGGATTATGTGTGGTAATGTGGTGGGGGTGGGATTATGTGTGGTGATGTGGTGGGGGGAGAGATTATCTGTGGTAATGTGGTGGGGGGCGGGAATATGTGTGGTGATGTGTTGGGGGGCAGGATTGTGTGGTGATGTAGTGGGGGGCGGAATTATGTGTGGTGATGTGGTGGGGGGCGGGATTATGTGTGGAGATGTGTTGGGGCACGGGATTCTGTGTGGTGATGTGGTGGGGGGCGGGATTATGTGTGGTGATGTGGTGGACGGGCGGGATTATGTGTGGTAATGTGGTGGGGGGCTAGATTTTGTGTGGTAATCTGGTGGGGGGCAGGATTATCTGTAGTAATGTGGTGGGGGCGGGATTATGTGTGGTAATGTGGTGGGGGGTGCGATTATGTGTGGTGATGTGGTGGGGCGGGATTATATGTGGTGATGTGGTGGGGGTGGGATTATGTGTGGTGATGGGGTGGGGGGCAGGATTATGTGTGGTGATGGGGTGGGATTATGTGTGGTGATGGGGTGGGATTATGTGTAGTGATGTGTTGTGGGGCAGGATTATGTGTGGTAATGTAATGGGGGGTGGGATTATGTGTGGTAATGTGGTGGGGGGCCTGGATTATGTGTGGTGATGTGGTGGGGGGCCTGGATTATGTGTGGTAATGTGGAGAGGGGCGGGATTATGTGTGGTAATGTGGTGGGGGCGGGATTATCTGTAGTAATGTGGTGAGGGGGCGGGATTATGTGTGGTAATGTGGAGGGGGCGGGATAATGTGTGGTAATGTGGTGGGGGGGTGGGATTATCTGTGGTAATGTGGTGGGGGGCGGGATTGTGTGTGGTGATGTGTTGGGGGGCAGGATTATGTGTGGTGATGTAGTGGGGGGCGGAATTACGTGTGGTGATGTGGTGGAGGAGGAATTATGTATGGTGATGTGGTGGACAGGCGGGATTATGTGCGGTGATGTGGTGTGTGCGGGATTATGTGTGGTGATATGGTGGAGGGCGGGATTATGTGTGGTAATGTGGTGGGGGCGGGATTATCTGTAGTAATGTGGTGAGGGGGCGGGATTATGTGTGGTAATGTGGAGGGGGCGGGATTATGTGTGGTAATGTGGTGGGGGGGTGGGATTATCTGTGGTAATGTGGTGGGGGGCGAGATTGTGTGTGGTGATGTGTTGGGGGGCAGGATTATATGTGGTGATGTAGTGGGGGGCGGAATTACGTGTGGTGATGTGGTGGGGGGCGGAATTATGTGTGGTGATGTGTTGGGGGGCGGGATTATGTGTGGTGATGTGGTGGAGGATGGGATTATGTGTGGTGATGTGGTGGACAGGCGGGATTATGTGCGGTGATGTGGTGGGGGCGGGATTATGTGTGGTGATATGGTGGGGGGCTGGATTATGTGTGGTAATGTGATGAGGGGCGGGATTATGTGTGGTAATGTGGTTGGGGGACTGAATTATGTGTGTTGATGTTATGGAGGGCGGGATTATGTGTGGTATTGTGGTGGGGGGCTGGATTATGTGTGGTAATGTGGTGGGGGCAGGATTATCTGTAGCAATGTGGTGGGGGCGGGATTATGTGTGGTAATGTGGTGGGGGGTGGGATAATGTGTGGTGATGTGGTGGGGGCGGGATTATATTTGGTGATGAGGTGGGGGGTGGCATTATGTGTGGTAATGTGGTGCGGGCGGGATTATCTGTGGTAATGTGGTGGGGGCGGGATTATGTGTGGTAATGTGGTGAGGGGGCGGGATTATCTGTGGTAATGTGGTGGGGGCGGGATTGTGTGTGGTAATGGGGTGGGGGGCAGGAATATGTGTGGTGATGTGCTGGGAGGCGGGATTATGTGTGGTGATGTAGTGGGGGCGGGATTATGTGTGGTGATGTGGTGGGGGAGGGTTATGTGTGGTGATGTGGTGGGGGGGCACGATTATGTGTGGTAATGTGGTGGGGGCGGGATTATGTGTGGCAATGTTTTGGGGGAACTGGATTATGTGTGTTGATGTGGTGGGGTGCGGGATTATGTGTGGTAATGTGGTGGGGGGCAGGATTATGTGGTAATGTGGTGGGGGGGTGGGATTATCTGTGGTAATGTGGTGGGGGTGGAATTATCTGTAATAATGTGGTGAGGGGGCGGGATTATGTGTGGTAATGTGGTGGGGGCGGGATTATCTGTAGTAACGTGGTGGGGGGCGGAATTATGTGTGGCAATGTGGTGGGGGGCGGGATTATGTGTGGTAATGTGGTGGGGGCAGGATTATGTGTGGTAATGTGGTGGGGGGCAGGATTATGTGTGGTAATGTGGTGGGGGGTGGGTTTATCTGTAGTCATGTGGTGGGGGGCGGGATTATGTGTAGTAATGTGGTGGGGTGGTGGGATTATGTGTGGTGATGTGGTGGATGGTGGGATTATGTGTGTTGATGGGGTGGGGGGCGGGATTATGTGTGATATGTTGGGGGCGCGGGATTATGTGTGGCGATGTGGTGGGGGGGCGGGATTATGTGTGGCGATGTGGTGGGGGGGCAGGATTATGTGTGGTGATGTGGTAGGCGGGATTATGTGTGGTGATGAGGTGGGCAGGATTATGTGTGGTGAAGTGGTGGGGGGGCGGTATTATGTGTGGTCATGTGGTGGGGAGGCTGGATTATGTGTTGTGATGTGGTGGGGCTGGATTCTGTGGTTATGTGGTGGGATCATGTGTGGTAATGTGGTGGCGGGCGGGATTTGTAGTAATGTGGTGGGGGCAGGATTGTGTGGTAATGTGGTGGGGGGCGGGATTATGTGTGGTAATGTGGTGGGGGGCAGGATTATCTGTAGTAATGTGGTGGGGGCAGGATTGTGTGTGGTAATGTGGTGGGGGGCGGGATTATGTGTGGTAATGTGGTGGGGGCGGGAATATCTGTGGTAATGTGGTGGGGGCGGGATTATGTGTGGTAATGTGGTGGGGGCGGGATTATCTGTAGTAATGTGGTGGGGGGCGGAATTATGTGTGGGAATGTGGTGGGGGGGCGGAATTATGTGTGGTAATGTGGTGGGGGGGCGGGATTATGTGTGGTAATTTGGTGGGGGCAGGATTATGTGTGGTAATGTGGTGGGGGGCAGGATTATGTGTGGTAATGTGGTGGGGGGCCTGGATTATGTGTGAAGTGGTGGGGGGCCTAGATTATGTGTGGTAATGTGGAGAGGGGCGTGATTATGTGTGAAGATGTGTTGGGGAGCGGGATTCTGTGTGGTGATGTGGTGGAGGGCGGGATTATGTGTGGTGATGTGGTGGACAGGCGGGATTATGTGCGGTGATGTGGTGGAGGTGGGATTATGTGTGGTGATATGATGGGGGGCGGGATTATGTGTGGTAATGTGGTGGGGGGCGGGATTGTGTGGTAATGTGGTTGGGAGACTGAATTATGTGTGTTGATGTGGTGGGGGGCGGGATTATGTGTGGTAATGTGGTGGGGGGCTGGATTATGTGTGGTAATCTGGTGGGGGCAGGATTATCTGTAGTAATGTGGTGGGGGTGGGATTATCTGAAGTAATGTGGTGAGGGGG
Organism: Ranitomeya variabilis; assembly: GCF_051348905.1. Lineage (NCBI taxonomy): Eukaryota > Metazoa > Chordata > Amphibia > Anura > Dendrobatidae > Ranitomeya > Ranitomeya variabilis. Next base: position 308,477,589 of record NC_135234.1, on the reverse strand, counting down.
TGGCATTATGTGTGGTAATGTGGAGGGGGCGGGATTATGTGTGGTAATGTGGTTGGGGGTGGGATTATCTGTGGTAATGTGGTGGGGGGCAGGATTATGTGTGATGTGTTCGGGGGCAGGATTATGTGTGGTGATGTAGTGGGTTGGCGAAATTATGTGGAGTGATGTGGTGGGGGGCGGGATTATGTGTAGAGATGTGTTGGGGCGTGGGATTCTGTGTGGTGATGTGGTGGGGGGCGGGATTATGTGTGGTGATGTGGTGGAAGCGGGATTATGTGTGGTGATATGGTGGGGGGCGGGATTATGTGTATTGATGTGGTGGGGGGCGGGATTATGTGTGGTAATGTGGTGGGGGGCGGGATTATGTGTGGTATTGTGGTGGGGGGCTGGATTATGTGTGGTAATGTGGTGGGGGGCAGGATTATCTGTAGTAATGTGGTGGGGGCGGGATTATGTGTGGTAATGTGGTGGGGGTGGGATTATGTGTGGTGATGTGGTGGGGGGAGAGATTATCTGTGGTAATGTGGTGGGGGGCGGGAATATGTGTGGTGATGTGTTGGGGGGCAGGATTGTGTGGTGATGTAGTGGGGGGCGGAATTATGTGTGGTGATGTGGTGGGGGGCGGGATTATGTGTGGAGATGTGTTGGGGCACGGGATTCTGTGTGGTGATGTGGTGGGGGGCGGGATTATGTGTGGTGATGTGGTGGACGGGCGGGATTATGTGTGGTAATGTGGTGGGGGGCTAGATTTTGTGTGGTAATCTGGTGGGGGGCAGGATTATCTGTAGTAATGTGGTGGGGGCGGGATTATGTGTGGTAATGTGGTGGGGGGTGCGATTATGTGTGGTGATGTGGTGGGGCGGGATTATATGTGGTGATGTGGTGGGGGTGGGATTATGTGTGGTGATGGGGTGGGGGGCAGGATTATGTGTGGTGATGGGGTGGGATTATGTGTGGTGATGGGGTGGGATTATGTGTAGTGATGTGTTGTGGGGCAGGATTATGTGTGGTAATGTAATGGGGGGTGGGATTATGTGTGGTAATGTGGTGGGGGGCCTGGATTATGTGTGGTGATGTGGTGGGGGGCCTGGATTATGTGTGGTAATGTGGAGAGGGGCGGGATTATGTGTGGTAATGTGGTGGGGGCGGGATTATCTGTAGTAATGTGGTGAGGGGGCGGGATTATGTGTGGTAATGTGGAGGGGGCGGGATAATGTGTGGTAATGTGGTGGGGGGGTGGGATTATCTGTGGTAATGTGGTGGGGGGCGGGATTGTGTGTGGTGATGTGTTGGGGGGCAGGATTATGTGTGGTGATGTAGTGGGGGGGCGGAATTACGTGTGGTGATGTGGTGGAGGAGGAATTATGTATGGTGATGTGGTGGACAGGCGGGATTATGTGCGGTGATGTGGTGTGTGCGGGATTATGTGTGGTGATATGGTGGAGGGCGGGATTATGTGTGGTAATGTGATGAGGGGCGGGATTATGTGTTGTAATGTGGTTGGGGGACTGAATTATGTGTGTTGATGTTATGGAGGGTGGGATTATGTGTGGTATTGTGGTGGGGGGCTGGATTATGTGTGGTAATGTGGTGGGGGCAGGATTATCTGTAGTAATGTGGTGGGGGCGGGATTATGTGTGGTAATGTGGTGGGGGCAGGATTATCTGTAGTAATGTGGTGGGGGGTGGGATTATGTGTGGTAATGTGGTGGGGGGTGGGATTATGTGTGGTGATGTGGTGGGGGGTGGGATTATCTGTGGTAATGTGGTGGGGGGCGGGAATATGTGTGGTGATGTGTTGGGGGGCAGGATTGTGTGGTGATGTAGTGGGGGGCGGAATTATGTGTGGTGATGTGGTGGGGGGCGGGATTATGTGTGGAGATGTGTTGGGGCACGGGATTCTATGTGGTGATGTGGTGGGGGCGGGATTATGTGTGGTGATGTGGTGGACGGGCGGGATTATGTGTGGTAATGTGGTGGGGGGCTGGATTATGTGTGGTAATCTGGTGGGGGGCAGGATTATCTGTAGTAATGTGGTGGGGGCGGGATTATGTGTGGTAATGTGGTGGGGGTGGGATTATGTGTGGTGATGTGGTGGGGCGGGATTATATGTGGTGATGTGGTGGGGGTGGGATTATATGTGGTGATGTGGTGGGATTATGTGTGGTGATGGGGTGGGGGGCAGGATTATGTGTGGTGATGGGGTGGGATTATGTGTGGTGATGGGGCGGGATTATGTGTGGTAATGTGTTGGGGGTGGGATTATGTGTAGTGATGTGTTGGGGGACAGGATTATGTGTGGTAATGTAATGGGGGGTGGGATTATGTGTGGTAATGTGGTGGGGGGCCTGGATTATGTGTGGTGATGTGGTGGGGGGCCTGGATTATGTGTGGTAATGTGGAGAGGGGCGGGATTATGTGTGGTAATGTGGTGGGGGCGGGATTATCTGTAGTAATGTGGTGAGGGGGTGGGATTATGTGTGGTAATGTGGAGGGGGCGGGATTATGTGTGGTAATGTGGTGGGGGGGTGGGATTATCTGTGGTAATGTGGTGGGGGGCGAGATTGTGTGTGGTGATGTGTTGGGGGGCAGGATTATATGTGGTGATGTAGTGGGGGGCGGAATTACGTGTGGTGATGTGGTGGGGGGCGGAATTATGTGTGGTGATGTGTTGGGGGGCGGGATTATGTGTGGTGATGTGGTGGAGGATGGGATTATGTGTGGTGATGTGGTGGACAGGCGGGATTATGTGCGGTGATGTGGTGGGGGCGGGATTATGTGTGGTGATATGGTGGGGGGCTGGATTATGTGTGGTAATGTGATGAGGGGCGGGATTATGTGTGGTAATGTGGTTGGGGGACTGAATTATGTGTGTTGATGTTATGGAGGGCGGGATTATGTGTGGTATTGTGGTGGGGGGCTGGATTATGTGTGGTAATGTGGTGGGGGCAGGATTATCTGTAGCAATGTGGTGGGGGCGGGATTATGTGTGGTAATGTGGTGGGGGGTGGGATAATGTGTGGTGATGTGGTGGGGGCGGGATTATATTTGGTGATGAGGTGGGGGGTGGCATTATGTGTGGTAATGTGGTGCGGGCGGGATTATCTGTGGTAATGTGGTGGGGGCGGGATTATGTGTGGTAATGTGGTGAGGGGGCGGGATTATCTGTGGTAATGTGGTGGGGGCGGGATTGTGTGTGGTAATGGGGTGGGGGGCAGGAATATGTGTGGTGATGTGCTGGGAGGCGGGATTATGTGTGGTGATGTAGTGGGGGCGGGATTATGTGTGGTGATGTGGTGGGGGAGGGTTATGTGTGGTGATGTGGTGGGGGGGCACGATTATGTGTGGTAATGTGGTGGGGGCGGGATTATGTGTGGCAATGTTTTGGGGGAACTGGATTATGTGTGTTGATGTGGTGGGGTGCGGGATTATGTGTGGTAATGTGGTGGGGGGCAGGATTATGTGGTAATGTGGTGGGGGGGTGGGATTATCTGTGGTAATGTGGTGGGGGTGGAATTATCTGTAGTAATGTGGTGAGGGGGCGGGATTATGTGTGGTAATGTGGTGGGGGCGGGATTATCTGTAGTAACGTGGTGGGGGGCGGAATTATGTGTGGCAATGTGGTGGGGGGCAGGATTATGTGTGGTAATGTGGTGGGGGCAGGATTATGTGTGGTAATGTGGTGGGGGGCAGGATTATGTGTGGTAATGTGGTGGGGGGTGGGTTTATCTGTAGTCATGTGGTGGGGGGCGGGATTATGTGTAGTAATGTGGTGGGGTGGTGGGATTATGTGTGGTGATGTGGTGGATGGTGGGATTATGTGTGTTGATGGGGTGGGGGGCGGGATTATGTGTGATATGTTGGGGGCGCGGGATTATGTGTGGCGATGTGGTGGGGGGGCGGGATTATGTGTGGCGATGTGGTGGGGGGGCAGGATTATGTGTGGTGATGTGGTAGGCGGGATTATGTGTGGTGATGAGGTGGGCAGGATTATGTGTGGTGAAGTGGTGGGGGGGCGGTATTATGTGTGGTCATGTGGTGGGGAGGCTGGATTATGTGTTGTGATGTGGTGGGGCTGGATTCTGTGGTTATGTGGTGGGATCATGTGTGGTAATGTGGTGGCGGGCGGGATTTGTAGTAATGTGGTGGGGGCAGGATTGTGTGGTAATGTGGTGGGGGGCGGGATTATGTGTGGTAATGTGGTGGGGGGCAGGATTATCTGTAGTAATGTGGTGGGGGCAGGATTATGTGTGGTAATGTGGTGGGGGGCGGGATTATGTGTGGTAATGTGGTGGGGGCGGGAATATCTGTGGTAATGTGGTGGGGGCGGGATTATGTGTGGTAATGTGGTGGGGGCGGGATTATCTGTAGTAATGTGGTGGGGGGCGGAATTATGTGTGGGAATGTGGTGGGGGGCGGAATTATGTGTGGTAATGTGGTGGGGGGGCGGGATTATGTGTGGTAATTTGGTGGGGGCAGGATTATGTGTGGTAATGTGGTGGGGGGCAGGATTATGTGTGGTAATGTGGTGGGGGGTGGGTTTATCTGTGGTAATGTGGTCGGGGGGCGGGATTATGTGTAGTAATGTTGTGGGGTGGCGGGATCATGTGTGGTGATGTGGTGGGTGGTGGGATTATGTGTGTTGATGGGGTGGGGGGCGGGATTATGTGTGTTGATGTGGTGGGGGGGATTATGTGTGGTAATGTGGTGGGGGGCTGGATTATCTGTAGTAATGTGGTGGGGGGCAGGATTATCTGTAGTAATGTGGTGGGGGCAGGATTATGTGTGGTACTGTGGTAGGGGGTGGGATTATGAGTGGTGATGTGGTGGGGGGCGGGATTATATGTGGTGATGTGGTGGGAGGTGGGATTATGTGTGGTGATGGCGTGGGGGGCGGGATTATGTGTGGTAATGTGTTGGGGGCGGGATTATGTGTAGTGATGTGTTGGGGGGCAGGATTATGTGTGGTAATGTAATGGGGGTGGGATTATGTGTGGTAATGTGGTGGGGGGGCCTGGATTATGTGTGGTGATGTGGTGGGGGGCCTGGATTATGTGTGGTAATGTGGAGAGGGGCGGGATTATGTGTGGTAATGTGGTGGGGGGCGGGATTATCTGTAGTAATGTGGTGAGGGGACGGGATTATGTGTGGTAATGTGGTGGGATTATCTGTGGTGATGTAGTGGGGGGGCGGAATTACGTGTGGTGATGTGGTGGGGGGCGGAATTATGTGTGGTGATGTGTTGGGGTGCGCGATTCTGTGTGGTGATGTGGTGGGGTACGGGATTATGTGTGGTGATGTCGTGGACAGGCGGGATTATGTGCGGTGATGTGGTGGGGGCGGGATTATGTGTGGTGATATGGTGGGGGGCGGGATTATGTGTGGTAATGTGATGGGGGGCGGGATTATGTGTGGTAATGTGGTTGGGGGACTGAATTATGTGTGTTGGTGTGGTGGAGGGTGGGATTATGTGTGGTAATGTGGAGGGGGGCTGGATTATGTGTGGTAATGTGGTGGGGGCAGGATTATCTGAAGAAATGTGGTGGGGGGCGGGATTATGTGTGGTAATGTGGTGGAGGGTGGGATTATGTGTGGTGATGTGGTGGGGGGCGGGATTATATGTGGTGATGAGGTGGGGGGTGGCATTATGTGTGGTGATGGGGTGGGGGGGTGGGATTATGTGTGGTGATGGGGTGGGGGGGCGGGATTATATGTGGTGATGAGGTGGGGGGTGGCATTATATGTGGTGATGGGGTGGGGGGGTGGGATTATGTGTGGTGATGGGGTGGGGGGTGGGATTATGTGTGGTGATGTGGTGGACAAGCGGGATTATGTGCGGTGATGTGGTGGGGGCGGGATTATGTGTGGTGATATGGTGGGGGGCTGGATTATGTGTGGTAATGTGATGAGGGGCGGGATTATGTGTGGTAATGTGGTTGGGGGACTGAATTATGTGTGTTGATGTTATGGAGGGCAGGATTATGTGTGGTATTGTGGTGGGGGCAGGATTATCTGAAGAAATGTGGTGGGGGGCGGGATTATGTGTGGTAATGTGGTGGAGGGTGGGATTATGTGTGGTGATGTGGTGGGGGGCGGGATTATATGTGGTGATGAGGTGGGGGTGGCATTATGTGTGGTGATGGGGTGGGGGGGTGGGATTATGTGTGGTAATGTAATGGGGGGTGGGATTATGTGTGGTAATGTGGAGGGGGGCCTGGATTATGTGTGGTGATGTGGTGGGGGGCCTGGATTATGTGTGGTAATGTGGAGAGGGGCGGGATTATGTGTGCTAATGTGGTGGGGGCGGGATTATCTGTAGTAATGTGGTGAGGGGGCGGGATTATGTGTGGTAATGTGGAGGGGGCGGGATTATGTGTGGTAATGTGGTGGGGGGGTGGGATTATCTGTGGTAATGTGGTGGGGGCGGGATTGTGTGTGGTGATGTGTAGGGGGGCAGGATTATGTGTGGTGATGTAGTGGGGGGCGGAATTACGTGTGGTGATGTGGTGGGGGGCGGGATTATGTGTGGTGATGTGTCGGGGGGCGGGATTATGTGTGGTGATGTGGTGGAGGATGGGATTATGTGTGGTGATGTGGTGGACAGGCGGGATTATGTGCGGTGATGTGGTGGGGGCGGGATTATGTGTGGTGATATGGTGGGGGGCTGGATTATGTGTGGTAATGTGATGAGGGGCGGGATTATGTGTGGTAATGTGGTTGGGGGACTGAATTATGTGTGTTGATGTTATGGAGGGCGGGATTATGTGTGGTATTGTGGTGGGGGGCTGGATTATGTGTGGTAATGTGGTGGGGGCAGGATTATCTGTAGCAATGTGGTGGGGGCGGGATTATGTGTGGTAATGTGGTGGGGGGTGGGATAATGTGTGGTGATGTGGTGGGGGCGGGATTATATTTGGTGATGAGGTGGGGGGTGGCATTATGTGTGGTAATGTGGTGGGGGCGGGATAATCTGTGGTAATGTGGTGGGGGCGGGATTATGTGTGGTAATGTGGTGGGGGGGCGGGATTATCTGTGGTATTGTGGTGGGGGCGGGATTGTGTGTGGTAATGGGGTGGGGGGCAGGAATATGTGTGGTGATGTGCTGGGAGGCGGGATTATGTGTGGTGATGTAGTGGGGGCGGGATTATGTGTGGTGAAGTGGTGGGGGAGGGTTATGTGTGGTGATGTGGTGGGGGGGCGCGATTATGTGTGGTAATGTGGTGGGGGCGGGATTATGTGTGGCAATGTTTTGGGGGAACTGGATTATGTGTGTTGATGTGGTGGGGGGGTGGGATTATCTGTGGTAATGTGGTGGGGGTGGAATTATCTGTAGTAATGTGGTGAGGGGGCGGGATTATGTGTGGTAATGTGGTGGGGGCGGGATTATCTGTAGTAATGTGGTGGGGGGCGGAATTATGTCTGGTAATGTGGTGGGGGGCGGGATTATGTGTGGTAATGTGGTGGGGGCAGGATTATGTGTGGTAATGTGGTGGGGGGCAGGATTATGTGTGGTAATGTGGTGGGGGGTGGGTTTATCTGTGGTAATGTGGTGGGGGGGCGGGATTATGTGTAGTAATGTGGTGGGGTGGCGGGATCATGTGTGGTGATGTGGTGGGCGGTGGGATTATGTGTGTTGATGGGGTGGGGGGCGGGATTATGTGTGTTGATGTGGTGGGGGGGATTATGTGTGGTAATGTGGTGGGGGGCTGGATTATCTGTAGTAATGTGGTGGGGGGCAGGATTATCTGTAGTAATGTGGTGGGGGCAGGATTATGTGTGGTACTGTGGTAGGGGGTGGGATTATGAGTGGTGATGTGGTGGGGGCGGGATTATATGTGGTGATGTGGTGGGAGGTGGGATTATGTGTGGTGATGGCGTGGGGGGCGGGATTATGTGTGGTAATGTGTTGGGGGCGGGATTATGTGTAGTGATGTGTTGGGGGGCAGGATTATGTGTGGTAATGTAATGGGGGGTGGGATTATGTGTGGTAATGTGGTGGGGGGGCCTGGATTATGTGTGGTGATGTGGTGGGGGGCCTGGATTATGTGTGGTAATGTGGAGAGGGGCGGGATTATGTGTGGTAATGTGGTGGGGGCGGGATTATCTGTAGTAATGTGGTGAGCGGGCGGGATTATGTGTGGTAATGTGGTGGGATTATCTGTGGTGATGTAGTAGGGGGCGGAATTACATGTGGTGATGTGGTGGGGGGCGGAATTATGTGTGGTGATGTGTTGGGGTGCGAGATTCTGTGTGGTGATGTGGTGGGGTACGGGATTATGTGTGGTGATGTGGTGGACAGGCGGGATTATGTGCGGTGATGTGGTGGGGGCGGGATTATGTGTGGTGATATGGTGGGGGGCGGGATTATGTGTGGTAATGTGATGGGGGGCGGGATTATGTGTGGTAATGTGGTTGGGGGACTGAATTATGTGTGTTGGTGTGGTGGAGGGTGGGATTATGTGTGGTAATGTGGTGGGGGGCTGGATTATGTGTGGTAATGTGGTGGGGGCAGGATTATCTGAAGAAATGTGGTGGGGGGCAGGATTATGTGTGGGAATGTGGTGGAGGGTGGGATTATGTGTGGTGATGTGGTGGGGGGCGGGATTATATGTGGTGATGAGGTAGGGGGTGGCATTATGTGTGGTGATGGGGTGGGGGGGTGGGATTATGTGTGGTGATGGGGTGGGGGGTGGGTTTATGTGTGGTGATGGGGGGGCGGGATTATGTGTAGTGATGAGTTGGGAGGTGGGATTATGTGTGGTAATGTAATGGGTGGTGGGATTATGTGTGGTAATGTGGTGGGGGGCCTGGATTATGTGTGGTGATGTGGTGGGGGGCCTGGATTATGTGTGGTAATGTGGAGAGGGGCGGGATTATGTGTGGTAATGTGGTGGGGGGCGGGATTATGTGTGGTAATGTGGTGGGGCGGGATTATATGTGGTAATGTGGTGGGGGGGCGGGATTATGTGTGGCAATGTGGTAGGGGGCGTGATTGTGTGGTAATGTGGTGGGGGCAGTATTATCTGTGGTAATGTTGTGGGGGGTGGGATTATGTGTGGTAATGTGATGGGGGCGGGATTATCTGTGGTAATGTGGTGGGGGCAGGATTATGCGTGGTAATGTGCTGGAGGGTGGGATTATCTGTGGTAATGTGGTGGGGGGCAGGATTATGTGTGGTAATGTGGTGGGGCGGGATTATATGTGGTAATGTGGTGGGGGGGTGGGATTATGTGTGGTAATGTAATGGGGGGTGGGATTATGTGTGGTAATGTGGAGGGGGGCCTGGATTATGTGTGGTGATGTGGTGGGGGGCCTGGATTATGTGTGGTAATGTGGAGAGGGGCGGGATTATGTGTGCTAATGTGGTGGGGGCGGGATTATCTGTAGTAATGTGGTGAGGGGGCGGGATTATGTGTGGTAATGTGGAGGGGGCGGGATTATGTGTGGTAATGTGGTGGGGGGGTGGGATTATCTGTGGTAATGTGGTGGGGGCGGGATTGTGTGTGGTGATGTGTTGGGGGGCAGGATTATGTGTGGTGATGTAGTGGGGGGCGGAATTACGTGTGGTGATGTGGTGGGGGGCGGGATTATGTGTGGTGATGTGTCGGGGGGCGGGATTATGTGTGGTGATGTGGTGGAGGATGGGATTATGTGTGGTGATGTGGTGGACAGGCGGGATTATGTGCGGTGATGTGGTGGGGGCGGGATTATGTGTGGTGATATGGTGGGGGGCTGGATTATGTGTGGTAATGTGATGAGGGGCGGGATTATGTGTGGTAATGTGGTTGGGGGACTGAATTATGTGTGTTGATGTTATGGAGGGCGGGATTATGTGTGGTATTGTGGTGGGGGGCTGGATTATGTGTGGTAATGTGGTGGGGGCAGGATTATCTGTAGCAATGTGGTGGGGGCGGGATTATGTGTGGTAATGTGGTGGGGGGTGGGATAATGTGTGGTGATGTGGTGGGGGCGGGATTATATTTGGTGATGAGGTGGGGGGTGGCATTATGTGTGGTAATGTGGTGGGGGCGGGATAATCTGTGGTAATGTGGTGGGGGCGGGATTATGTGTGGTAATGTGGTGGGGGGGCGGGATTATCTGTGGTAATGTGGTGGGGGCGGGATTGTGTGTGGTAATGGGGTGGGGGGCAGGAATATGTGTGGTGATGTGCTGGGAGGCGGGATTATGTGTGGTGATGTAGTGGGGGCGGGATTATGTGTGGTGAAGTGGTGGGGGAGGGTTATGTGTGGTGATGTGGTGGGGGGGCGCGATTATGTGTGGTAATGTGGTGGGGGCGGGATTATGTGTGGCAATGTTTTGGGGGAACTGGATTATGTGTGTTGATGTGGTGGGGGGGTGGGATTATCTGTGGTAATGTGGTGGGGGTGGAATTATCTGTAGTAATGTGGTGAGGGGGCGGGATTATGTGTGGTAATGTGGTGGGGGCGGGATTATCTGTAGTAATGTGGTGGGGGGCGGAATTATGTCTGGTAATGTGGTGGGGGGCGGGATTATGTGTGGTAATGTGGTGGGGGCAGGATTATGTGTGGTAATGTGGTGGGGGGCAGGATTATGTGTGGTAATGTGGTGGGGGGTGGGTTTATCTGTGGTAATGTGGTGGGGGGGCGGGATTATGTGTAGTAATGTGGTGGGGTGGCGGGATCATGTGTGGTGATGTGGTGGGCGGTGGGATTATGTGTGTTGATGGGGTGGGGGGCGGGATTATGTGTGTTGATGTGGTGGGGGGGATTATGTGTGGTAATGTGGTGGGGGGCTGGATTATCTGTAGTAATGTGGTGGGGGGCAGGATTATCTGTAGTAATGTGGTGGGGGCAGGATTATGTGTGGTGCTGTGGTAGGGGGTGGGATTATGAGTGGTGATGTGGTGGGGGCGGGATTATATGTGGTGATGTGGTGGGAGGTGGGATTATGTGTGGTGATGGCGTGGGGGGCGGGATTATGTGTGGTAATGTGTTGGGGGCGGGATTATGTGTAGTGATGTGTTGGGGGGCAGGATTATGTGTGGTAATGTAATGGGGGGTGGGATTATGTGTGGTAATGTGGTGGGGGGGCCTGGATTATGTGTGGTGATGTGGTGGGGGGCCTGGATTATGTGTGGTAATGTGGAGAGGCGCGGGATTATGTGTGGTAATGTGGTGGGGGCGGGATTATCTGTAGTAATGTGGTGAGGGGGCGGGATTATGTGTGGTAATGTGGTGGGATTATCTGTGGTGATGTAGTAGGGGGCGGAATTACGTGTGGTGATGTGGTGGGGGGCGGAATTATGTGTGGTGATGTGTTGGGGTGCGAGATTCTGTGTGGTGATGTGGTGGGGTACGGGATTATGTGTGGTGATGTGGTGGACAGGCGGGATTATGTGCGGTGATGTGGTGGGGGCGGGATTATGTGTGGTGATATGGTGGGGGGCGGGATTATGTGTGGTAATGTGATGGGGGGCGGGATTATGTGTGGTAATGTGGTTGGGGGACTGAATTATGTGTGTTGGTGTGGTGGAGGGTGGGATTATGTGTGGTAATGTGGTGGGGGGCTGGATTATGTGTGGTAATGTGGTGGGGGCAGGATTATCTGAAGAAATGTGGTGGGGGGCAGGATTATGTGTGGGAATGTGGTGGAGGGTGGGATTATGTGTGGTGATGTGGTGGGGGGCGGGATTATATGTGGTGATGAGGTGGGGGGTGGCATTATGTGTGGTGATGGGGTGGGGGGGTGGGATTATGTGTGGTGATGGGGTGGGGGGTGGGTTTATGTGTGGTGATGGGGGGGCGGGATTATGTGTAGTGATGAGTTGGGAGGTGGGATTATGTGTGGTAATGTAATGGGTGGTGGGATTATGTGTGGTAATGTGGTGGGGGGCCTGGATTATGTGTGGTGATGTGGTGGGGGGCCTGGATTATGTGTGGTAATGTGGAGAGGGGCGGGATTATGTGTGGTAATGTGGTGGGGGGCGGGATTATGTGTGGTAATGTGGTGGGGCGGGATTATATGTGGTAATGTGGTGGGGGGGCGGGATTATGTGTGGCAATGTGGTAGGGGGTGTGATTGTGTGGTAATGTGGTGGGGGCAGTATTATCTGTGGTAATGTTGTGGGGGGTGGGATTATGTGTGGTAATGTGATGGGGGCGGGATTATCTGTGGTAATGTGGTGGGGGCAGGATTATGCGTGGTAATGTGCTGGAGGGTGGGATTATCTGTGGTAATGTGGTGGGGGGCAGGATTATGTGTGGTAATGTGGTGGGGCGGGATTATATGTGGTAATGTGGTGGGGGGGTGGGATTATGTGTGGCAATGTGGTAGGGGGCGTGATTGGTAATGTGGTGGGGGCAGGATTATCTGTGGTAATGTGGTGGGGGGTGGGATTATGTGTGGTAATGTGGTGGGGGCGGGATTATCTGTAGTGATGTGGTGGGGGGCGGAATTATGTGTGGTAATGTGGTGGGGGGGCGGGATTATGTGTGGTAATGTGGTTGGGGCAGGATTATGTGTGGTAATGTGGTGGGGGGCAGGATTATGTGTAGTAATGTGATGGGGTGGCGGGATCATTTGTGGTGATGTGATGGGTGGTGGGATTATGTGTGTTGATGGGGTGGGGGGCGAGATTATGTGTGATGATGTGTTGGGGGCGTGGGATTATGTGTGGCGATGTGGTGCGGGGGCGGGATTATCTGTGGTAATGTGGTGGGGGGTGGGATTATGTGTGGTAATGTGGTGGGGGCGGGATTATCTGTAGTAATGTGGTGGGGGGCGGAATTATGTGTGGTAATGTGGTGGGGGGGCGGGATTATGTGTGGTAATGTGGTGGGGGGTGGGTTTATCTGTGGTAATGTGGTGGGGGGCGGGATTATGTGTAGTAATGTGATGGGGTGGCGTGATCATTTGTGGTGATGTGATGGGTGGTGGGATTATGTGTGTTGATGGGGTGGGGGGCGAGATTATGTGTGATGATGTGTTGGGGGCGTGGGATTATGTGTGGCGATGTGGTGCGGGGGCGGGATTATGTGTGGCGATGTGGTGGGGGGGCGGGATTATGTGTGGTGATGTGGTAGGCGGGATTATGTGTGGTGATGAGGTGGGTGGGATTATGTGTGGTGAAGAGGTGGGGGGGCGGTATTATGTGTGGTCATGTGGTGGGGAGGCTGGATTATGTGTTGTGATGTGGTGGGGCGGGATTGTGTGGTAATGTGGTGGGGGGTGGGATCATGTGTGGTAATGTGGTGGGGGGCGGGATTTGTAGTAATGTGGTGGGGGCAGGATTGTGTGGTAATGTGGTGGGGGGCGGGATTATGTGTGGTAATGTGGTGGGGGCAGGATTATGTGTGGTGATGTGGTGGGCGGTGGGATTATGTGTGTTGATGGGGTGGGGGGCGGGATTATGTGTGTTGATGTGGTGGGGGGGATTATGTGTGGTAATGTGGTGGGGGGCTGGATTATCTGTAGTAATGTGGTGGGGGGCAGGATTATCTGTAGTAATGTGGTGGGGGCAGGATTATGTGTGGTACTGTGGTAGGGGGTGGGATTATGAGTGGTGATGTGGTGGGGGCGGGATTATATGTGGTGATGTGGTGGGAGGTGGGATTATGTGTGGTGATGGCGTGGGGGGCGGGATTATGTGTGGTAATGTGTTGGGGGCGGGATTATGTGTAGTGATGTGTTGGGAGGCAGGATTAGGTGTGGTAATGTAATGGGGGGTGGGATTATGTGTGGTAATGTGGTGGGGGGGCCTGGATTATGTGTGGTGATGTGGTGGGGGGCCTGGATTATGTGTGGTAATGTGGAGAGGGGCGGGATTATGTGTGGTAATGTGGTGGGGGCGGGATTATCTGTAGTAATGTGGTGAGGGGGTGGGATTATGTGTGGTAATGTGGTGGGGGCGGGATTATCTGTAGTAATGTGGTGGGGGGCGGAATTATGTGTGGTAATGTGGTGGGGGGCGGGATTATGTGTGGTAATGTGGTGGGGGCAGGATTATGTGTGGTAATGTGGTGGGGGGCAGGATTATGTGTGGTAATGTGGTGGGGGGTGGGTTTATCTGTGGTAATGTGGTGGGGGGGCGGGATTATGTGTAGTAATGTGGTGGGGTGGCGGGATCATGTGTGGTGATGTGGTGGGCGGTGGGATTATGTGTGTTGATGGGGTGGGGGGCGGGATTATGTGTGTTGATGTGGTGGGGGGGATTATGTGTGGTAATGTGGTGGGGGGCTGGATTATCTGTAGTAATGTGGTGGGGGGCAGGATTATCTGTAGTAATGTGGTGGGGGCAGGATTATGTGTGGTACTGTGGTAGGGGGTGGGATTATGAGTGGTGATGTGGTGGGGGGCGGGATTATATGTGGTGGGAGGTGGGATTATGTGTGGTGATGGCGTGGGGGGCGGGATTATGTGTGGTAATGTGTTGGGGGCGGGATTATGTGTAGTGATGTGTTGGGGGGCAGGATTATGTGTGGTAATGTAATGGGGGGTGGGATTATGTGTGGTAATGTGGTGGGGGGGCCTGGATTATGTGTGGTGATGTGGTGGGGGGCCTGGATTATGTGTGGTAATGTGGAGAGGGGCGGGATTATGTGTGGTAATGTGGTGGGGGCGGGATTATCTGTAGTAATGTGGTGAGGGGGCGGGATTATGTGTGGTAATGTGGTGGGATTATCTGTGGTGATGTAGTGGGGGGGCGGAATTACGTGTGGTGATGTGGTGGGGGGCGGAATTATGTGTGGTGATGTGTTGGGGTGCGAGATTCTGTGTGGTGATGTGGTGGGGTATGGGATTATGTGTGGTGATGTGGTGGACAGGCGGGATTATGTGCGGTGATGTGGTGGGGGCGGGATTATGTGTGGTGATATGGTGGGGGGCGGGATTATGTGTGGTAATGTGATGGGGGGCGGGATTATGTGTGGTAATGTGGTTGGGGGACTGAATTATGTGTGTTGGTGTGGTGGAGGGTGGGATTATGTGTGGTAATGTGGTGGGGGGCTGGATTATGTGTGGTAATGTGGTGGGGGCAGGATTATCTGAAGAAATGTGGTGGGGGGCAGGATTATGTGTGGGAATGTGGTGGAGGGTGGGATTATGTGTGGTGATGTGGTGGGGGGCGGGATTATATGTGGTGATGAGGTGGGGGGTGGCATTATGTGTGGTGATGGGGTGGGGGGGTGGGATTATGTGTGGTGATGGGGTGGGGGGTGGGTTTATGTGTGGTGATGGGGGGGCGGGATTATGTGTAGTGATGAGTTGGGAGGTGGGATTATGTGTGGTAATGTAATGGGTGGTGGGATTATGTGTGGTAATGTGGTGGGGGGCCTGGATTATGTGTGGTGATGTGGTGGGGGGCCTGGATTATGTGTGGTAATGTGGAGAGGGGCGGGATTATGTGTGGTAATGTGGTGGGGGGCGGGATTATGTGTGGTAATGTGGTGGGGCGGGATTATATGTGGTAATGTGGTGGGGGGGCGGGATTATGTGTGGCAATGTGGTAGGGGGCGTGATTGTGTGGTAATGTGGTGGGGGCAGTATTATCTGTGGTAATGTTGTGGGGGGTGGGATTATGTGTGGTAATGTGATGGGGGCGGGATTATCTGTGGTAATGTGGTGGGGGGCGGAATTATGTGTGGTAATGTGGTGGGGGGCGGGATTATGTGTGGTAATGTGGTGGGGGCAGGATTATGTGTGGTAATGTGGTGGGGGGCAGGATTATGTGTGGTACTGTGGTAGGGGGTGGGATTATGAGTGGTGATGTGGTGGGGGGCGGGATTATATGTGGTGATGTGGTGGGAGGTGGGATTATGTGTGGTGATGGCGTGGGGGGCGGGATTATGTGTGGTAATGTGTTGGGGGCGGGATTATGTGTAGTGATGTGTTGGGGGGCAGGATTATGTGTGGTAATGTAATGGGGGGTGGGATTATGTGTGGTAATGTGGTGGGGGGGCCTGGATTATGTGTGGTGATGTGGTGGGGGGCCTGGATTATGTGTGGTAATCTGGAGAGGGGCGGGATTATGTGTGGTAATGTGGTGGGGGCGGGATTATCTGTAGTAATGTGGTGAGGGGGCGGGATTATGTGTGGTAATGTGGTGGGATTATCTGTGGTGATGTAGTGGGGGGGCGGAATTACGTGTGGTGATGTGGTGGGGGGCGGAATTATGTGTGGTGATGTTTTGGGGTGCGAGATTCTGTGTGGTGATGTGGTGGGGTACGGGATTATGTGTGGTGATGTGGTGGACAGGCGGGATTATGTGCGGTGATGTGGTGGGGGCGGGATTATGTGTGGTGATATGGTGGGAGGCGGGATTATGTGTGGTAATGTGATGGGGGGCGGGATTATGTGTGGTAATGTGGTTGGGGGACTGAATTATGTGTGTTGGTGTGGTGGAGGGTGGGATTATGTGTGGTAATGTGGTGGGGGGCTGGATTATGTGTGGTAATGTGGTGGGGGCAGGATTATCTGAAGAAATGTGGTGGGGGGCAGGATTATGTGTGGGAATGTGGTGGAGGGTGGGATTACGTGTGGTGATGTGGTGGGGGGCGGGATTATATGTGGTGATGAGGTGGGGGGTGGCATTATGTGTGGTGATGGGGTGGGGGGGTGGGATTATGTGTGGTGATGGGGTGGGGGGTGGGTTTATGTGTGGTGATGGGGGGGCGGGATTATGTGTAGTGATGAGTTGGGAGGTGGGATTATGTGTGGTAATGTGGTGGGGGGCCTGGAATGTGTGGTGATGTGGTGGGGGGCCTGGATTATGTGTGGTAATGTGGAGAGGGGCGGGATTATGTGTGGTAATGTGGTGGGGGGCGGGATTATGTGTGGTAATGTGGTGGGGCGGGATTATATGTGGTAATGTGGTGGGGGGGCGGGATTATGTGTGGCAATGTGGTAGGGGGCGTGATTGTGTGGTAATGTGGTGGGGGCAGTATTATCTGTGGTAATGTTGTGGGGGGTGGGATTATGTGTGGTAATGTGATGGGGGCGGGATTATCTGTGGTAATGTGGTGGGGGCAGGATTATGCGTGGTAATGTGCTGGAGGGTGGGATTATCTGTGGTAATGTGGTGGGGGGCGGGATTATGTGTGGTAATGTGGTGGGGCGGGATTATATGTGGTAATGTGGTGGGGGGGTGGGATTATGTGTGGCAATGTGGTAGGGGGCGTGATTGTGTGGTAATGTGGTGGGGGCAGGATTATCTGTGGTAATGTGGTGGGGGGTGGGATTATGTGTGGTAATGTGGTGGGGGCGGGATTATCTGTAGTGATGTGGTGGGGGGCGGAATTATGTGTGGTAATGTGGTGGGGGGGCGGGATTATGTGTGGTAATGTGGTTGGGGCAGGATTATGTGTGGTAATGTGGT
The DNA here is from genome assembly GCF_051348905.1 of Ranitomeya variabilis. NCBI lineage: Eukaryota > Metazoa > Chordata > Amphibia > Anura > Dendrobatidae > Ranitomeya > Ranitomeya variabilis. The sequence goes on along the minus strand of NC_135234.1, from coordinate 308,460,237 downwards.
GGGGGGCAGGATTATGTGTAGTAATGTGATGGGGTGGCGGGATCATTTGTGGTGATGTGATGGGTGGTGGGATTATGTGTTGATGGGGTGGGGGGCGAGATTATGTGTGATGATGTGTTGGGGGCGTGGGATTATGTGTGGCGATGTGGTGCGGGGGCGGGATTATCTGTGGTAATGTGGTGGGGGGTGGGATTATGTGTGGTAATGTGGTGGGGGCGGGATTATCTGTAGTAATGTGGTGGGGGGCGGAATTATGTGTGGTAATGTGGTGGGGGGGCGGGATTATGTGTGGTAATGTGGTGGGGGGTGGGTTTATCTGTGGTAATGTGGTGGGGGGGCGGGATTATGTGTAGTAATGTGATGGGGTGGCGTGATCATTTGTGGTGATGTGATGGGTGGTGGGATTATGTGTGTTGATGGGGTGGGGGGCGAGATTATGTGTGATGATGTGTTGGGGGCGTGGGATTATGTGTGGCGATGTGGTGCGGGGGCGGGATTATGTGTGGCGATGTGGTGGGGGGGCGGGATTATGTGTGGTGATGTGGTAGGCGGGATTATGTGTGGTGATGAGGTGGGTGGGATTATGTGTGGTGAAGAGGTGGGGGGGCGGTATTATGTGTGGTCATGTGGTGGGGAGGCTGGATTATGTGTTGTGATGTGGTGGGGCGGGATTGTGTGGTAATGTGGTGGGGGGTGGGATCATGTGTGGTAATGTGGTGGGGGGCGGGATTTGTAGTAATGTGGTGGGGGCAGGATTGTGTGGTAATGTGGTGGGGGGCGGGATTATGTGTGGTAATGTGGTGGGGGCAGGATTATGTGTGGTGATGTGGTGGGCGGTGGGATTATGTGTGTTGATGGGGTGGGGGGCGGGATTATGTGTGTTGATGTGGTGGTGGGGATTATGTGTGGTAATGTGGTGGGGGGCTGGATTATCTGTAGTAATGTGGTGGGGGGCAGGATTATCTGTAGTAATGTGGTGGGGGCAGGATTATGTGTGGTACTGTGGTAGGGGGTGGGATTATGAGTGGTGATGTGGTGGGGGCGGGATTATATGTGGTGATGTGGTGGGAGGTGGGATTATGTGTGGTGATGGCGTGGGGGGCGGGATTATGTGTGGTAATGTGTTGGGGGCGGGATTATGTGTAGTGATGTGTTGGGGGGCAGGATTATGTGTGGTAATGTAATGGGGGGTGGGATTATGTGTGGTAATGTGGTGGGGGGGCCTGGATTATGTGTGGTGATGTGGTGGGGGGCCTGGATTATGTGTGGTAATGTGGAGAGGGGCGGGATTATGTGTGGTAATGTGGTAGGGGCGGGATTATCTGTAGTAATTTGGTGAGGGGGCGGGATTATGTGTGGTAATGTGGTGGGGGCGGGATTATCTGTAGTAATGTGGTGGGGGGCGGAATTATGTGTGGTAATGTGGTGGGGGGCGGGATTATGTGTGGTAATGTGGTGGGGGCAGGATTATGTGTGGTAATGTGGTGGGGGGCAGGATTATGTGTGGTAATGTGGTGGGGGGTGGGTTTATCTGTGGTAATGTGGTGGGGGGGGCGGGATTATGTGTAGTAATGTGGTGGGGTGGCGGGATCATGTGTGGTGATGTGGTGGGCGGTGGGATTATGTGTGTTGATGGGGTGGGGGGCGGGATTATGTGTGTTGATGTGGTGGGGGGGATTATGTGTGGTAATGTGGTGGGGGGCTGGATTATCTGTAGTAATGTGGTGGGGGGCAGGATTATCTGTAGTAATGTGGTGGGGGCAGGATTATGTGTGGTACTGTGGTAGGGGGTGGGATTATGAGTGGTGATGTGGTGGGGGGCGGGATTATGTGTGGTGATGTGGTGGGAGGTGGGATTATGTGTGGTGATGGCGTGGGGGGCGGGATTATGTGTGGTAATGTGTTGGGGGCGGGATTATGTGTAGTGATGTGTTGGGGGGCAGGATTATGTGTGGTAATGTAATGGGGGGTGGGATTATGTGTGGTAATGTGGTGGGGGGGCCTGGATTATGTGTGGTGATGTGGTGGGGGGCCTGGATTATGTGTGGTAATGTGGAGAGGGGCGGGATTATGTGTGGTAATGTGGTGGGGGCGGGATTATCTGTAGTAATGTGGTGAGGGGGCGGGATTATGTGTGGTAATGTGGTGGGATTATCTGTGGTGATGTAGTGGGGGGGCGGAATTATGTGTGGTGATGTGGTGGGGGGCGGAATTATGTGTGGTGATGTGTTGGGGTGCGAGATTCTGTGTGGTGATGTGGTGGGGTACGGGATTATGTGTGGTGATGTGGTGGACAGGCGGGATTATGTGCGGTGATGTGGTGGGGGCGGGATTATGTGTGGTGATATGGTGGGGGGCGGGATTATGTGTGGTAATGTGATGGGGGGCGGGATTATGTGTGGTAATGTGGTTGGGGGACTGAATTATGTGTGTTGGTGTGGTGGAGGGTGGGATTATGTGTGGTAATGTGGTGGGGGGCTGGATTATGTGTGGTAATGTGGTGGGGGCAGGATTATCTGAAGAAATGTGGTGGGGGGCAGGATTATGTGTGGGAATGTGGTGGAGGGTGGGATTATGTGTGGTGATGTGGTGGGGGGCGGGATTATATGTGGTGATGAGGTGGGGGGTGGCATTATGTGTGGTGATGGGGTTGGGGGGGTGGGATTATGTGTGGTGATGGGGTGGGGGGTGGGTTTATGTGTGGTGATGGGGGGGCGGGATTATGTGTAGTGATGAGTTGGGAGGTGGGATTATGTGTGGTAATGTAATGGGTGGTGGGATTATGTGTGGTAATGTGGTGGGGGGCCTGGATTATGTGTGGTGATGTGGTAAGGGGCCTGGATTATGTGTGGTAATGTGGAGAGGGGCGGGATTATGTGTGGTAATGTGGTGGGGGGCGGGATTATGTGTGGTAATGTGGTGGGGCGGGATTATATGTGGTAATGTGGTGGGGGGGCGGGATTATGTGTGGCAATGTGGTAGGGGGCGTGATTGTGTGGTAATGTGGTGGGGGCAGTATTATCTGTGGTAATGTTGTGGGGGGTGGGATTATGTGTGGTAATGTGATGGGGGCGGGATTATCTGTGGTAATGTGGTGGGGGCAGGATTATGCGTGGTAATGTGCTGGAGGGTGGGATTATCTGTGGTAATGTGGTGGGGGGCAGGATTGTGTGGTAATGTGGTGGGGCGGGATTATATGTGGTAATGTGGTGGGGGGGTGGGATTATGTGTGGCAATGTGGTAGGGGGCGTGATTGTGTGGTAATGTGGTGGGGGCAGGATTATCTGTGGTAATGTGGTGGGGGGTGGGATTATGTGTGGTAATGTGGTGGGGGCGGGATTATCTGTAGTGATGTGGTGGGGGGCGGAATTATGTGTGGTGATGGGGTGGGATTATGTGTGGTGATGGGGTGGGGGGGTGGGATTATGTGTGGTGATGGGGTGGGGGGTGGGATTATGTGTGGTGATGTGGTGGACAAGCGGGATTATGTGCGGTGATGTGGTGGGGGCGGGATTATGTGTGGTGATATGGTGGGGGGCTGGATTATGTGTGGTAATGTGATGAGGGGCGGGATTATGTGTGGTAATGTGGTTGTGGGACTGAATTATGTGTGTTGATGTTATGGAGGGCGGGATTATGTGTGGTATTGTGGTGGGGGCAGGATTATCTGAAGAAATGTGGTGGGGGGCGGGATTATGTGTGGTAATGTGGTGGAGGGTGGGATTATGTGTGGTGATGTGGTGGGGGGCGGGATTATATGTCGTGATGAGGTGGGGGTGGCATTATGTGTGGTGATGGGGTGGGGGGGTGGGATTATGTGTGGTAATGTAATGGGGGGTGGGATTATGTGTGGTAATGTGGAGGGGGGCCTGGATTATGTGTGGTGATGTGGTGGGGGGCCTGGATTATGTGTGGTAATGTGGAGAGGGGCGGGATTATGTGTGCTAATGTGGTGGGGGCGGGATTATCTGTAGTAATGTGGTGAGGGGGCGGGATTATGTGTGGTAATGTGGAGGGGGCGGGATTATGTGTGGTAATGTGGTGGGGGGGTGGGATTATCTGTGGTAATGTGGTGGGGGGCGGGATTGTGTGTGGTGATGTGTTGGGGGGCAGGATTATGTGTGGTGATGTAGTGGGGGGCGGAATTACGTGTGGTGATGTGGTGGGGGGCGGGATTATGTGTGGTGATGTGTTGGGGGCGGGATTATGTGTGGTGATGTGGTGGAGGATGGGATTATGTGTGGTGATGTGGTGGACAGGCGGGATTATGTGCGGTGATGTGGTGGGGGCGGGATTATGTGTGGTGATATGGTGGGGGGCTGGATTATGTGTGGTAATGTGATGAGGGGCGGGATTATGTGTGGTAATGTGGTTGGGGGACTGAATTATGTGTGTTGATGTTATGGAGGGCGGGATTATGTGTGGTATTGTGGTGGGGGGCTGGATTATGTGTGGTAATGTGGTGGGGGCAGGATTATCTGTAGCAATGTGGTGGGGGCGGGATTATGTGTGGTAATGTGGTGGGGGGTGGGATAATGTGTGGTGATGTGGTGGGGGCGGGATTATATTTGGTGATGAGGTGGGGGGTGGCATTATGTGTGGTAATGTGGTGGGGGCGGGATTATCTGTGGTAATGTGGTGGGGGCGGGATTATGTGTGGTAATGTGGTGGGGGGGCGGGATTATCTGTGGTAATGTGGTGGGGGCGGGATTGTGTGTGGTAATGGGGTGGGGGGCAGGAATATGTGTGGTGATGTGCTGGGAGGCGGGATTATGTGTGGTGATGTAGTGGGGGCCGGATTATGTGTGGTGATGTGGTGGGGGGAGGGTTATGTGTGGTGATGTGGTGGGGGGGCGCGATTATGTGTGGCAAAGTTTTGGGGGAACTGGATTATGTGTGTTGATGTGGTGGGGTGCGGGATTATGTGTGGTAATGTGGTGGGGGCGGGATTGTGTGTGGTAATGGGGTGGGGGGCAGGAATATGTGTGGTGATGTGCTGGGAGGCGGGATTATGTGTGGTGATGTAGTGGGGGCCGGATTATGTGTGGTGATGTGGTGGGGGGAGGGTTATATGTGGTGATGTGGTGGGGGCGGGATTATGTGTGGCAAAGTTTTGGGGGAACTGGATTATGTGTGTTGATGTGGTGGGGTGCGGGATTATGTGTGGTAATGTGGTGGGGGGCAGGATTATGTGGTAATGTGGTGGGGGGTTGGGATTATCTGTGGTAATGTGGTGGGGGTGGAATTATCTGTAGTAATGTGGTGAGGGGGCGGGATTATGTGTGGTAATGTGGTGGGGGCGGGATTATCTGTAGTAATGTGGTGGGGGGCGGAATTATGTGTGGTAATGTGGTGGGGGGCGGGATTATGTGTGGTAATGTGGTGGGGGCAGGATTATGTGTGGTAATGTGGTGGGGGGCAGGATTATGTGTGGTAATGTGGTGGGGGATGGGTTTATCTGTAGTCATGTGGTGGGGGGGTGGGATTATGTGTAGTAATGTGGTGGGGTGACAGGATTATGTGTGGTGATGTGGTGGATGGTGGGATTATGTGTGTTGATGGGGTGGGGGGCGGGATTATGTGTGATGTGTTGGGGGCGCGGGATTGTGTGGCGATGTGGTGGGGAGGCGGGATTATGTGTAGCGATGTGGTGGGGGGGCAGGATTATGTGTGGTGATGTGGTAGGCGGGATTATGTGTGGTGATGAGGTGGGCAGGATTGTGTGTGGTGAAGTGGTGGGGGGGCGGTATTATGTGTGGTCATGTGGTGGGGAGGCTGGATTATGTGTTGTGATGTGGTGGGGCGGGATTCTGTGGTAATGTGGTGGGGGGGTGGGATCATGTGTGGTAATGTGGTGGGGGCAGGATTATGTGTGGTAATGTGGTGGGGGGGCGGGATTATGTGTGGTAATGTGGTGGGGGCAGGATTATGTGTGGTAATGTGGTGGGGGGCAGGATTATGTGTGGTAATGTGGTGGGGGGTGGGTTTATCTGTGGTAATGTGGTGGGGGGGCGGGATTATGTGTAGTAATGTGGTGGGGTGGCGGGATCATGTGTGGTGATGTGGTGGGCGGTGGGATTATGTGTGTTGATGGGGTGGGGGGCGGGATTATGTGTGTTGATGTGGTGGGGGGGATTATGTGTGGTAATGTGGTGGGGGGCTGGATTATCTGTAGTAATGTGGTGGGGGGCAAGATTATCTGTAGTAATGTGGTGGGGGCAGGATTATGTGTGGTACTGTGGTAGGGGGTGGGATTATGAGTGGTGATGTGGTGGGGGGCGGGATTATATGTGGTGATGTGGTGGGAGGTGGGATTATGTGTGGTGATAGCGTGGGGGGCGGGATTATGTGTGGTAATGTGTTGGGGGTGGGATTATGTGTAGTGATGTGTTGGGGGGCAGGATTATGTGTGGTAATGTAATGGGGGATGGGATTATGTGTGGTAATGTGGTGGGGGGGCCTGGATTATGTGTAGTGATGTGGTGGGGGGCCTGGATTATGTGTGGTAATGTGGAGAGGGGCGGGATTATGTGTGGTAATGTGGTGGGGGCGGGATTATCTGTAGTAATGTGGTGAGGGGGCGGGATTATGTATGGTAATGTGGTGGGATTATCTGTGGTGATGTAGTGGGGGGGCGGAATTACATGTGGTGATGTGGTGGGGGGCGGAATTATGTGTGGTGATGTGTTGGGGTGCGAGATTCTGTGTGGTGATGTGGTGGGGTACGGGATTATGTGTGGTGATGTGGTGGACAGGCGGGATTATGTGCGGTGATGTGGTGGGGGCGGGATTATGTGTGGTGATATGGTGGGGGGCGGGATTATGTGTGGTAATGTGGTGGACAGGCGGGATTATGTGCGGTGATGTGGTGGGGACTGAATTATGTGTGTTGGTGTGGTGGAGGGTGGGATTATGTGTGGTAATGTGGTGGGGGGCTGGATTATGTGTGGTAATGTGGTGGGGGCAGGATTATCTGAAGAAATGTGGTGGGGGGCAGGATTATGTGTGGGAATGTGGTGGAGGGTGGGATTATGTGTGGTGATGTGGTGGGGGGCGGGATTATATGTGGTGATGAGGTGGGGGGTGGCATTATGTGTGGTGATGGGGTGGGGGGGTGGGATTATGTGTGGTGATGGGGTGGGGGGTGGGATTATGTGTGGTGATGGGGTGGGGGGTGGGTTTATGTGTGGTGATGGGGGGGCGGGATTATGTGTAGTGATGAGTTGGGAGGTGGGATTATGTGTGGTAATGTAATGGGGGGTGGGATTATGTGTGGTAATGTGGTGGGGGGCCTGGATTATGTGTGGTGATGTGGTGGGGGGCCTGGATTATGTGTGGTAATGTGGAGAGGGGCGGGATTATGTGTGGTAATGTGGTGGGGGGCGGGATTATGTGTGGTAATGTGGTGGGGCGGGATTATATGTGGTAATGTGGTGGGGGGGCGGGATTATGTGTGGCAATGTGGTAGGGGGCGTGATTGTGTGGTAATGTGGTGGGGGCAGTATTATCTGTGGTAATGTTGTGGGGGGTGGGATTATGTGTGGTAATGTGATGGGGGGGCGGGATTATCTGTGGTAATGTGGTGGGGGCAGGATTATGCGTGGTAATGTGCTGGAGGGTGGGATTATCTGTGGTAATGTGGTGGGGGGCAGGATTATGTGTGGTAATGTGGTGGGGCGGGATTATATGTGGTAATGTGGTGGGGGGGCGGGATTATGTGTGGCAATGTGGTAGGGGGCGTGATTGTGTGGTAATGTGGTGGGGGCAGGATTATCTGTGGTAATGTGGGGGGTGGGATTATGTGTGGTAATGTGGTGGGGGCGGGATTATCTGTAGTAATGTGGTGGGGGGCGGAATTATGTGTGGTAATGTGGTGGGGGGGCGGGATTATGTGTGGTAATGTGGTTGGGGCAGGATTATGTGTGGTAATGTGGTGGGGGGCAGGATTATGTGTGGTAATGTGGTGGGGGGTGGGTTTATCTGTGGTAATGTGGTGGGGGGGCGGGATTATGTGTAGTAATGTGATGGGGTGGCGGGATCATTTGTGGTGATGTGGTGGGTGGTGGGATTATGTGTGTTGATGGGGTGGGGGGCGGGATTATGTGTGATGATGTGTTGGGGGCGTGGGATTATGTGTGGCGATGTGGTGCGGGGGCGGGATTATGTGTGGTGATGTGGTAGGCGGGATTATGTGTGGTGATGAGGTGGGTGGGATTATGTGTGGTGAAGTGGTGGGGGGCGGTATTATGTGTGGTCATGTGGTGGGGAGGCTGGATTATGTGTTGTGATGTGGTGGGGCGGGATTGTGTGGTAATGTGGTGGGGGGTGGGATCATGTGTGGTAATGTGGTGGGGGGCGGGATTTGTAGTAATGTGGTGGGGGCAGGATTGTGTGGTAATGTGGTGGGGGGCGGGATTATGTGTGGTAATGTGGTTTGGGGACTGAATTATGTGTGTTGATGTGGTGAGGGGCGGGATTATGTGTGGTAATGTAGTGGGGGGCTGGATTATGTGTGGTAATCTGGTGGGGGGCAGGATTATCTATAGTAATGTGGTGGGGGCAGGATTATGTGTGGTAATGTGGTAGGGGGTGGGATTATGTGTGGTGATGTGGTGGGGGGTGGGATTATATGTGGTGATGTGGTGGGCGGTGGGATTATGTGTGGTGATGGGGTGTGGGGGCTGGATTATGTGTGGTAATGTAATGGAGGGTGGGATTATGTGTGGTAATGTGGTGGGGGGCGTGGATTATGTGTGGTGATGTGGTGGGGGGCCTGGATTATGTGTGGTAATGTGGAGAGGGGCGGGATTATGTGTGGTAATGTGGTGGGTGGCGGGATTATCTGTAGTAATGTGGTGAGGGGGTGGGATTATGTGTGGTAATGTGGAGGGGGCCGGGATTATGTGTGGTAATGTGGTGGGGGGCGAGATTATGTGTGGTAATGGGGTGGGATTGTGTGGTAATGGGGTGGGGGTGGCGGAATTATGTGTGGTGATGTGTTTGGGGGGCGGGATTGTGTTGTGATGTGTTGGGGGGCGGGATTATGTGTGGTGATGTGTTGAAGGGGCGGGATTATGTGTGGTGATGTGGTGGGGGGTGGGTTTATGTGTGGTAATGTGGTGGGGGGCTGGATTATGTATTGTGATGTGGAGGGGGCGGGATTATATGTTGTGATGTGGTGGGGGTGCGATTATATGTGGTAATGTGGTGGGGGGCGGGATTATTTGTAGTAATGTGGTGAAGGGCGGGAATATGTGTGGTAATGTGTTGGGGGGGCGGGATTATGTGTGGTAATGTGGTGGTGGGATTATGTGTGGTGATGTGGTGGGGGGCGAGATTATATGTGGTAATGTGGTGGGGGGCGGGATTATGTGTGGTAATGTGGTGGGGGCGGGATTATCTGTAGTAATGTGGTGGGGGGCGGAATTATGTGTGGTAATGTGGTGGGGGGGCGGGATTATGTGTGGTAATGTGGTGGGGGCAGGATTATGTGTGGTAATGTGGTGGGGGGCAGGATTATGTGTGGTAATGTGGTGGGGGTGGGTTTATCTGTGGTAATGTGGTGGGGGGCGGGATTATGTGTAGTAATGTGATGGGGTGGCGGGATCATGTGTGGTGATGTGGTGGGTGGTGGGATTATGTGTGTTGATGGGGTGGGGGGCGGGATTATGTGTGGCGATGTGGTGCGGGGGCGGGATTATGTGTGGCGATGTGGGGGACGGGATTATGTGTGGTGATGTGGTAGGCGGGATTATGTGTGGTGATGAGGTGGGTGGGATTATGTGTGGTGAAGTGGTGGGGGGGCGGTATTATGTGTGGTCATGTGGTGGGGAGGCTGGATTATGTGTTGTGATGTGGTGGGGCGGGATTGTGTGGTAATGTGGTGGGGGGTGGGATCATGTGTGGTAATGTGGTGGGGGGCGGGATTTGTAGTAATGTGGTGGGGGCAGGATTGTGTGGTAATGTGGTGGGGGGCGGGATTATGTGTGGTAATGTGGTTGGGGGACTGAATTATGTGTGTTGATGTGGTGAGGGGCGGGATTATGTGTGGTAATGTAGTGGGGGGCTGGATTATGTGTGGTAATCTGGTGGGGGGCAGGATTATCTATAGTAATGTGGTGGGGGCGGGATTATGTGTGGTAATGTGGTAGGGGGTGGGATTATGTGTGGTGATGTGGTGGGGGCGGGAATATATGTGATGTGGTGGGGGGTGGGATTATGTGCGGTGATGGGGTGGGGGGCGGGATTATGTGTGGTAATGTAATGGAGGGTGGGATTATGTGTGGTAATGTGGTGGGGGGCCTGGATTATGTGTGGTGATGTGGTGGGGGGCCTGGATTATGTGTGGTAATGTGGAGAGGGGTGGGATTATGTGTGGTAATGTGGTGGTGGGCGGGATTATCTGTAGTAATGTGGTGAGGGGGCGGGATTATGTGTGGTAATGTGGTGGGGGGCGAGATTATGTGTGGTAATGGGGTGGGATTATGTGTGGTAATGGGGTGGGGGTGGCGGGATTATGTGTGGTAATGTGGTTGGGGGACTGAATTATGTGTGTTGATGTGGTGGAGGGTGGGATTATGTGTGGTAATGTGGTGGGGGGCTGGATTATGTGTGGTAATGTGGTGGGGGCAGGATTATCTGTAGAAATGTGGTGGGGGGCGGGATTATGTGTGGTAATGTGGTGGGGGGTGGGATTATGTGTGGTGATGTGGTGGGGGGTGGGATTATATGTGGTGATAAGGTGGGGGATGGCATGTGTGGTGATGGGGTGGGGGGCAGGATTATGTGTGGTGATGGGGTGGGATTATGTGTGGTGATGGGGTGGGGGGGTGGGATTATGTGTGGTGATGGGGTGCGGGATTATGTGTGGTAATGTGTTGGGGGCGGGATTATGTGTAGTGATGTGTTGGGAGGTGGGATTATGTGTGGTAATGTAATAGGGGGTAGGATTATGTGTGGTAATGTGGTGGGGGGCCTGGATTATGTGTGGTGATGTGGTGGGGGGCCTGGATTATGTGTGGTAATGTGGAGAGGGGCGGGATTATGTGTGGTAATGTGGTGGGATTATCTGTGGTAATGTGGTGGGGGGCGGCTGTTGTGAATTCTGTTCTCGAACTCCCCCCTGTGGTTGTGAATGGTACTTCGGCGAGTTCTGTCCATGGACTCCCTCTGGTGGCTGTGAGTGGAGCTGCTGGTTCTGAGGTTCCTTCCCCAGCTGACATCGTTTAGGCCTTGGCTGGCTGCTCTATTTAACTCCACTCAGATCGTTACCTGATGCCAGCTGTCAATGTCCTAGTACTGGTTCAGTTCTCTTGGATCTTTCAGATGACCTGTCTATTTCAGCAAAAGCTAAGTCCCTGCTAGCTTATTTGTTACTACTGTTTTTGTCCAGCTTGCTATCATGATTTTTTAGCTGGAAGCTCTGGGATGCAGAGTGGCACCACCGCGCCGTGAGTCGGTGCGGTGGTTTCTTTTGCACACTCTGCGTGGTTTTTTGTTAGTTTTTATGCTGACCATAAAGATACCTTTTCTATCCTCAGTCTGTTTAGTTAAGCCTGGCCTCCTTTGCTGAAACCTATTTCATTCCTGTGTTTGTGACTTCCATCTTAACTCACAGTCAATATATGTGGGGGGCTGTATATTTCTTTGGGGAATTTCTCTGAGGCAAGGTAGGCTGTATTTTCTATCTTTAGGGGTAGTTAGCTCTTAGGCTGTGAAGAGGCATCTAGGCAGAGTCAGGAACGCTCCACGGCTATTTCTAGTTGTTGTGATAGGATTAGGGGTTGCGGCCAGCAGAGCTCCCACTTCCCAGAGCTCGTCCTGTATTGCTAGTTTGCTCAACTGGTCATTTCTAGTGCTCCTAACCACTAGCTCATCATAACAGGCGGGATTATGTGTGGTAATGTGGTGGGGCGGGATTATATGTGGTAATGTGGTGGGGGGGCGGGATTATGTGTGGCAATGTGGTAGGGGGCGTGATTGTGTGGTAATGTGGTGGGGGCAGGATTATCTGTGGTAATGTGGTGGGGGTGGGATTATGTGTGGTAATGTGGTGGGGGGGCGAGATTATCTGTGGTAATGTGGTGGGGGCGGGATTATGTGTGGTAATGGGGTGGGGGGCAGGAATATGTGTGGTGATGTATTGTGGGGCGAGATTATGTGTGGTGATGTGGTGGGGGCGGGATTATGTGTGGTGATGTGATGGGGTGCGGGATTATGTGTGGTAATGTGTTGGGGGCGCGGGATTATGTGTGGTAATGTGGAGGGGGGCGGGATTATGTGTGGTAATGTGGTGGGGGGCGGGATTATCTGTGGTAATGTGGTGGGGGGCGGGATTATGTGTGGTGATGTGTTGGGGGGCAGGATTATGTGTGGTGATGTAGTTGGGGGGCGGAATTATGTGTGGTGATGTGGTGGGGGTGGGATTATATATGGTAATGTAATGGGGGGGCAGGATTATGTGTGGTAATGTGGTGGGGGGCCTGGATTATGTGTGGTGATGTGGTGGGGGTCGGGATTATGTGTGGTAATGTGGTGGGGGCTGGATTATGTGTGCTAATGTATGTGGTGAGTGGCGGGATTATCTGTAGTATTGTGTTGAGGGGGCGGCATTATGTGTGGTAATGTGGAGGGGGTGGGATTATGTGTGGCAATGTGGTGTGGGATTATCTGTGGTAATGTGTTGGGGGGCGGGATTATGTGTGGTAATGTGTTGGGGGGCAGGATTATGTGTGGTGATGTAGTGGGGTGCGGAATTATGTGTGGTGATGTGGTGGGGGCGGGATTATATGTGGTAATGTAATGGGGGGGCGGGATTATATGTGGTAATGTGGTGGGGGGCCTGGATTATGTGTGGTGATGTGGTGGGGGTCGGGATTATGTGTGGTAATGTGGTGGGGGGCTGGATTATGTGTGGTAATGTATGTGGTGAGGGGCGGGATTATCTGTAGTATTGTGTTGAGGGGGCGGCATTATGTGTGGTAATGTGGAGAGGGCGGGATTATGTGTGGTAATGTGGTGGGGGGTGGGATTATCTGTGGTAATGTGGTGGGGGGCTGGATTATGTGTGGTAATCTGGTGGGATTATGTGTGGTGATGTGGTGGGGGGCGGGATTATATGTGGTGATGTGGTGGGGGGTGGGATTATGTGTGGTGATGGGGTGTGGGGCAGGATTATGTGTGGTGATGGGGTGGAGGGGCGGGATTATGTGTGGTGATGTGTTGGAGGAGGATTATGTGTAGTGATGTGTTGGGGGGCAGGATTATGTGTGGTAATGTAATGGGGGGTGAGATTATGTGTGGTAATGTGGTGGGGGGGCCTGGATTATGTGTGGTGATGTGGTGGGGGCCTGGATTATGTGTGGTAATGTGGAGAGGGGCGGGATTATGCATGGTAATGTGGTGGGGGGTGAGATTATGTGTGGTAATGTGGTGGGGGGCCTGGATTATGTGTGGTGATGTGGTGGGGGCCTGGATTATGTGTGGTAATGTGGAGAGGGGCGGGATTATGCGTGGTAATGTGGTGGGGGTGGGATTATCTGTAGTAATGTGGTGAGGGGGCGGGATTATGTGTGGTAATTTGGAGGGGGCGGGATTATGTGTGGTAATGTGGTGGGGGGGATTATCTGTGGTAATGTGGTGGGGGGCGTGATTATGTGTGGTGATGTGTTGGGGGGCAGGATTATGTGTGGTGATGTAGTGGGGGGCGGAATTACGTGTGGTGATGTGGTGGGGGGCGGGATTATGTGTGGTGATGTGTTGGGGTACGGGATTCTGTGTGGTGATGTGGTGGGGGACGGGATTATGTGTGGTGATGTGGTGGACAGGCGGGATTATGTGCGGTGATGTGGTGGGGGCGGGATAATGTGTGGTGATATGGTGGGGGGACTGGATTATGTGTGTTGATGTGGTGGGGTGCGGGATTATTTGTGGTAATGTTGTGGGGGGCTGGATTATGTGTGGTAATGTGGTGGGGGCGGGATTACCTGTAGTAATGTGATGGGGAGGCGGGATTATGTGTGGTAATGTGGTTGGGGCGGGATTATGTGTGGTAATGTGGTGGGGGGGTGAGATTATCAGTGGTAATGTGGTGGGGAGTGGGATTATCTGTAGTAATGTGGTGAGGGGGCGGGATTATGTGTGATGTGGTGGAGGGCGGGATTATATGTGGTAATGTGGTGGGGGGCTGGATTATGTGTGGTAATGTGGTGGGGCGGCGGGATTATCTAGTAATGTGGTGGTGGGCGAGATTATGTGTGTTAATGTAGTGGGGGGCAGGATTATGTGTGGTAATGTGGTGGGGGGTGGGTTTATCTGTGGTAATGTGGTGGGGGGCGGGATTATGTGTAGTAATGTGGTGGGGTGGCGGGATTATGCGTAGTGATGTGGTGGGTGGTGGGATTATGTGTGTTGATGGGGTGGGGGGCGGGATTATGTGTGATGTGTTGGGGGTGCAGGATTATGTGTAGCGATGTGGTGGGGGGTCAGGATTATGTGTGGCGATGTGGTGGGGTGGGATTATGTGTGGTAATGTTAGGTGCGGGATTATGTGTGGTAATGTGGTGGGGGGCGGGATTATCTGTAGTAATGTGGTGGGGGCGGGATTATGTGTGGTAATGTGGTGGGGGGCGGGATTATGTATGGTAATGTGGTGGGGGCGGGGTTATGTGTGGCAATGTGGTGGGGGCGGGATTTTGTGCAGTAATGTGGTGGGGTGGCGGGATTATGTGTGGTGATGTGGTGGGGGGCGGGATTATGTGTGGTGATGGGGTGGGGGGCTGGATTATTTGTGCTGATGGGGTGGGGGGATTATGTGTGCTGATGGGGTGGGGGGCGGGATTATGTGTGGTGATGTGGTGGGGGCGGGATTATGTGTGGTGATGGGGTGAGGGGGCGGGATTATGTATGGTGATGTGTTGGGGGGCGGGATTGTGTTGTGATGTGTTGGGGGGCGGGATTATGTATGGTGATGTGTTGAAGGGGCGGGGTTATGTATGGTAATGTGGTGGGATGAGTAATCACGATGCCTCATATATAGATTAATGTAAAAAAATAAATAAATAATGTAAGGCCACAAGGACAGAGTCCGCTACCCTCTATCCCAGTATGTATTTTTTCTGTTGAACACTGTAAGGGACATCTGTAGGAACCCTGTATTTAATCCATTTCTCATGTACAGCACCATGGACTTAATGTTGTTATATAAATTAATATATGAAATATTTATCAATTTTAGGATAAATACTTCAAAGGAGTTAGGTACTGCTGTTTCACATTAAAATCAATTTAAAAACATGAGTGTACTTACTTATTTGTCTCTGTGCCTCACGTGGCTGCTGGACATAATGTAGGAAAAGGAACCCACATATACTCCTCCATGCTGCCTCTTTTTGGGCCCTGTTGGCATAGTTGGGATCTCTCTGGTCCCAAATTACTGGCCTTCCTTGCACCAAAATAATCAACATGTCCACATTGATGATGGTAGCCATGCTGATTCTCACTCCGTGGAGGCGTGCAGCAGATTTCCGTGTTCACTGTCTGGCTTTTTCAGCTAATTAGCATGTCTCAGCTTCCTGATTGAGGCCTTGGGACATTTCCTGGCACCTGCCAGAGTGTAGCGTATTTCTCGCAGGTCACACGCATGGTCCGTGTGTAATCCGTATTTTTCTCGCCCCCATAGATTTGCATTGGCGTATTTTTTGAGCAATACGCAGCATGCTACGATTTTCTACGCCCGTACAATACCGTATATTACGGATGCGTAATATACGGCTGATAGGAGCTGCCCCATAGAGATTCATTAGGCCGTGACGTCCAATGACGCCGGTCTTACAGTGATATTAGGATGCACAGCTGATGGCGGCAAACAGACCAATGATTATTTTTAAAAGAAAAACAATGCCAAAACTCAAGTTCCCCGTTGGTTGTTTTGTACATGTGAATGAAAAAGGCTGGATGGATGAAGAAGGGGTAAAGCTATGGCTTCATAATGTATGGAGCAGGCGACCAGGTGGACTTATTTACAAATGTAGTCTACTGGTGTGGGATATGTTCAGGGCTCATTTAACTCCCAGCACCGAGCAAAGACTTTCAAGACTAAACACACATGCAGCAGTTATTCCTGCAGGATTGACATCGTTGGTACAGCCACTGGATGTGTGCTTAAACAAGCCATTTAAAGATCGCATTCGAGAACAGTGGAATGAATGGATGGTTAGCGGCGAAAAGTCATTCACAAAAGGAGGAAACATGCGTGCTCCACAGTTGGATGTTTTGTGCAAGTTTGTCATAAAAACCTGGAATGATATTGATGCAGAAACAGTAATCAAGTCTTTGGGCTTGTTTCCACATGCGAGGCACACGTCCGTATCTCGCATGTGGAAACCAAGCTCTGGCGCCGGCACTTTGGAGCGGAGCTGTGCAGCTCCATGTGTTCCTATGCGGCCGCACGCTCCGCTCTGGAGTGCCGGCTCCACAGCTTGGTTTCCACATGCGAGATACGGACGTGTGCCTCGCATGTGGAAATGAGCCCTTTCAAGAAGTGTGTCATATCAAATTCATTAGATGGTATGGAGGACGACTACTTGTGGCAAGATGAAGAGGAAGCTGAAGCTGCGCCCACACCATCTGATACGGAATTTGATACATATGATGACTGCCTTACAAATGTATCACAAGATCTCATTGATGTATTTATGAAATCAGATGACGAACAGGAGGATTTTGAAGGCTTTTAGGGTATGTGCACACGTTGCGGTTTTTACTGCGGATCCGCAGTGTTTTTGATGCTGCGGATCCGCAGCAGTTTTCCATGGGGTGTACAGTACCATATTGACCTATGGAAAATAAAAAACGCTGTGCAAATGCTGTGGAAAAAAACGCACGGAAACGCAGCGGTTTATTTTCCGCAACATGCCAATTCTTTGTGCGGATTCCGCAGCGGTTTTACACCTGCTCCATATTAAGGTGTAAAATCCGCATAAAAACCGCGGTAAATCCGAAGTAAATCCGCGATAAATCCACAGGAAAAATGCAGTGTTTTTGCCCTGCGGATTTATCAAAATCAGTGCGGAAAAATCCGCACAACAGTTCGCGGCGTGTGCACATAGCCTTAAAGGGAAACTGTTTACAGCAAAACCTGTAAAAATACCGTAGCTTGCAGTTATGATGGGCATTGCTAACAGGGACTTGCCCGGCACTTGCTCTCTCTCTATTGTTTGTTATCTATCTCTTATTATCAGTTCCAGTTTGGTTGACAGCTTAGAAAACAAACAGCATGGCAGCTCCCATGGGTTTATTGTTTTATCCTTCCTTTCAGCTTTAGAGTGAATTAGGAAAAGTTTAATCCACTTGCACTGTTTTAATATACCATACATGTTTGATGATAAACAGCCTTATGTTTATAAGTAACAGTTTTCCTGCTAAGTACCTGAGTACCTGCATGTCATAAGCATTTGAATTAAAATTACTATATTGAAATCAAATCTGATGTTTTTTTTTATTTTTTCCGTATGTGTGTTGGAAGAGGGGTTGTCTTATACGGCGAGTATATCCCAAACTCTATATTTTAACTGGAAAACTTGGGGGTTGTCTTATACGCCGGAAAATACGGTATATCCTTGACACATTGTTGAACATTTATATATCTCTGCGCTGTTATTAACCCCTTGAATACATAAATCAGATATGTAAACCACTTATATGTTAAAATAATGCGTCATGCACTCAAATTGACATAAATCATCCACAAAAAACAGTGCAAATAAAGACTTAATATAAAATTATTATTTTATTAGAATTCATACATATAAAAAAACTAAATTTGATCAAATAAAGCTGATATACAGAAACACAAATGTAATGGTAAAATTAGACGCCACCCAAACAACATACATTAATAACATTAATAACCCTCCACAATGGTATAAAATAAACCAGCACTAATTTCCACAAAAATTAGGAAAATATATAATAATAAATTGAGCAAAAGATGAAATAAATATTTATTTAAAAAACAAAATACGTGTAAAAAAGTATATATATATATGATGTGTATATAATCAAAGTGCAATGTGCTATATAAAGTGCCAAAGTATTCACACCTGGGCCTATAATATACAGGCCCATGAAATTATATGCACTACCAACCAAGAGTAAGTGCAATGTGCTAAATAAAGTGCCCAAAATACTGCTCAAAATATTTATACTTAAACTAAGCCTATATTGCACAAGCCCATACAAAATAACTAATATAGATGGTGCAAATGTGATAAATAAAGTGGCTACACAGTATATATTGCACTACATATAATCACAAAAGCACAACACCACATAGGTCATAAGGTACTCAGTGCTAAAGTGCAAACAGTGCTGGAGGGATAAAATCAATTACCATACAAACATACCAGGGAGGATAATGTTAAATAAATATAGTGGCTCATAATACCTACATGTGTATAGTCCCTACGCGCGTTTCGGCGCCTGCCTTCTTCCGGGGAGTGTAACCCTCTATGAATACATATAGAGACAGTTAGTATTGTTGGGTAGGGTGAGTGGCTATATTGTCTCTGCGCATGGTAACGTGGGTAGAAAATATTATTTGTCTCAGTTATTCCTCGTTCTTACATACAGTACAGACCAAAAGTTTGGACACACCTTCTCATTTAAAGATTTTTCTGTATTTTCATGACTGTGAAAATTGTACATTCACACTGAAGGCATCAAAACTATGAATTAACACATGTGGAATTATATACTTAACAAAAAAGTGTGAAACAACTGAAATTATGTCTTATATTCTAGTTTCTTCAAAGTAGACACCTTTTGCTTTGATGACTGATTTGCACACTCTTGGCATTCTCTTGATGAGCTTCAAGAGGTAGTCACAGGGAATGGTCTCGAAGGAGTTCCCAGAGATGTTTAGCACTTGTTGGCCCTTTTGCCTTCACTCTGCAGTCCAGCTCACCCCAAGCCATCTCGATTGGGTTCAGGTCTGGTGACTGTGGGGGCCAGGTCATCTGGCGTAGCACCTCATCACTCTCCTTCTTGGTCAAATAGCCCTTACACAGCCTGGAGGTGTTTTTGGGGTCATTGTCCTGTTGAAATATAAATGATGGTCCAACTAAACACAAACCGGATGGAATAGCATGCCGCTGCAAGATGCTGTGGTAGCCATGCTGGTTCAGTATGCCTTCAATTTTGAATAAATCCCCAACAGCACCCCCACACCATCACTCCTCCTCCTTCATGCTTCACGGTGGGAACCAGGCATGTAGAGTCCATCCGTTCACCTTTTCTGCATTGCACAAAGACACGGTGGTTGGAACCAAAGATCTCAAATTTGGACTCATCAGACCAAAGCACAGATTTCCACTGGTCTAATATCCATTCCTTGTGTTCTTTAGCCCAAACAAGTCTCTTCTGTTTGTTGCCTGTCCTTAGCAGTGGTTTCCTAGCAGCTATTTTACCATGAAGGCCTGCTGCACAAAGTCTCCTCTTAACAGTTGTTATAGAGATGTGTCTGCTTCTAGAACTCTGTGTGGCATTGACCTGCTCTCTAATCTGAGCTGCTGTTAACCTGCGATTTCTGAGGCTGGTGACTTGGATAAATGTTGTGAATTCTGCTCTTGGGTTCCCTCCGGTGGTTGTTGGTGGTAATGCAGTTGTCCCTGGGTTGCAATCTTGGGCAGGTGTCTCTGCTGATTGCAGCTCTGACTGGGATATTTAGGTGTGCAGGATTCATTAGTCCTTGCCAGTTGTCCATTGTTCTTGGAGGTTTTGTACCTCTGTCTGGTTCCTCCTGCCCTGCTTCCAAATCAGCAAAGATAAGTGTCTGGTTTTTGTTTCTGCAGCACACATGCTGTGTGCTTTACAATTCAGTGCTATTCATTGTTTTTTCTTGTCCAGCTTAGACTGTGTTAGGATTTTTTCAGTCAAGTTGGATTCTCAGGAGATGCAGATATACATTCCATGTCTTTAGTTAGATGGTGGAATTTTTGTATTATCTGCTGTGGATATTTTTAGGGTTTTAATACTGACCGCTTAGTATTCTGTCCTATCCTTTCCTATTTAGCTAGAGGGCCTCTTTTGCTAAATCTTGCTTCCTGCCTGCGTGTGTCTTTCCCCTAATACTCACAGTCAATATTTGTGGGGGCTGCCTATCCTTTGGGGTTCTGCTCTGAGGCAAGATAGAATTCCCATTTCCATCTATAGGGGTATTTAGTCCTCCGGCTGTGTCGAGGTGTCTAGGATGTGTTAGGTACACCCCACGGCTACTTCTAGTTGCAGTGTCAGTTTAGGGTTTGCGGTCAGTACAGGTTCCACCTACTCCAGAGAAAGTCTCATGCTGCTCCAAGGTCACCGGATGATAACAGTACAACTGGCCCGTAATGAGTTAAATGCATCTCAGAAGAAGGGAAGAAAGGTGTTGAGCCCTTTTTTTTCTGTAGCCTGCTTTGTCTTTCATTCCCTCTTTTTCTCTGGGTGGCTGAGGAGTTTTGTGCTAGCATGGATGTTCAGGGATTAGCTTCTCGTGTAAACCAGCTTGCTGCTAAGGTACAGGGTATTTCTGATTATGTTGTTCAGACTCCGGTTTTAGAGCCTAAGATTCCTACTCCTGATTTGTTTTTTGGTGACAGGTCCAAATTTTTGAGTTTTAAAAACAACTGTAAACTGTTTTTTGCTCTGAGACCTCGATCCTCTAGTGATTCCATTCAGCAGGTTAAAATTGCCATCTCCCTGCTGCGTGGCGATCCTCAGGATTGGGCATTTTCCCTGGAATCTGGGAATCCGGCCTTGCTTAATGTAGACGCCTTTTTTCAGGCTTTAGGATTATTATATGATGAACCAAATTCTGTGGATCAAGCGGAGAAGACCTTGTTGGCCCTGTCTCAGGGTCAAGAAGCGGCAGAATTGTATTGTCAGAAATTTAGAAAATGGTCTGTGTTGACTAAATGGAATGATGATGCTTTGTCGGCAATTTTCAGAAAGGGTCTTTCTGAATCCGTTAAAGATGTTATGGTGGGGTTTCCCACGCCTTTCGGTCTGAGTGATTCTATGTCTCTGGCCATCGGCACTTGCGTGAGCGCAGAACTGTGCGCACTGTGGCGTTGTCTTCAGAGCAGATGCCTGAGCCAATGCAGTGTGATAGGATTCTGTCTAGAACGGAACAAAATGGATTCAGACGTCAGAATAGGTTGTGTTTTTATTGTGGCGATGCTTCTCATGTCATTTCAGTCTGCCCTAAGCGTACAAAGAGGATCGCTAGTTCATTTACCATCAGTACTGTACAACCTAAATTTCTGTTATCTGTGTCCTTGATCTGCTCATTGTCATCATTTTCTGTCATGGTATTTGTGGATTCAGGCGCCGCCTTGACCTTAATGGACTTTGAGTTTGCCAGGCGTTGTGGTTTTCCCTTGCAGTCTTTGCAGAACCCTATTCCTTTAAGGGGCATTGATGCTACACCTTTGGCTAAAAATAAGCCTCAGTTTTGGACACAAGTGACCATGTGCATGGCGCCAGCCCATCAGGAAGATTGTCGATTTCTGGTGTTGCATAATTTGCATTATGCTATCGTGCTGGGTTTTCCGTGGTTGCAGGTACATAATCCTGTGTTGGATTGGAAGTCTATCTCTGTGACGAGTTGGGGTTGTCAGGGGGTTCATAATGATGTTCCTTTGATGTCAATCTCCTCTTCTTCCTCTTCTGAAATTCCAGAGTTTTTGTCTGATTTTCAGGATGTATTCGATGAGCCCAAGTCCAGTTCCCTTCCACCGCATAGGGACTGTGATTGTGCGATTGACTTGATTCCAGGCTGTAAGTTTCCTAAGGGCCGACTTTTCAACCTGTCTGTGCCTGAACATACCGCCATGCGGAGTTATGTTAAGGAGTCTTTGGAGAAAGGGCATATTCGGCCATCTTCTTCACCATTGGGAGCGGGATTTTTTTTTGTTGCTAAGAAGGATGGTTCCTTGAAACCCTGTATTGATTATCGCCTCTTGAATAAGATCACGGTCAAGTTTCAATACCCTTTACCTCTGCATTCCGATTTGTTTGCTAGGATTAAGGGGGCTAGTTGGTTTACGAAGATTGACCTTTGGGGGGCATATAATCTTGTTCGTATTAAGCAGGGTGATGAATGGAAAACTGCGTTTAATACGCCCGAAGGTCATTTTGAATACCTTGTGATGCCATTCGGGCTCTCTAATGCTCCATCTGTTTTTCAGTCCTTCATGCACAATATCTTCCGGACTTATCTTGATAAATTCATCATTGTATATTTAGATGACATTTTAATTTTTTCCGATGATTGGGAGTCTCATGTGGAACTGGTCAGGATGGTATTTCAGATCCTTCGTGATAATGCTTTATTTGTGAAGGGTTCTAAGTGTCTCTTTGGAGTGCAGAAGGTTTCTTTTTTGGGCTTCATTTTTTCTCCCTCATCTATAGAGATGGATCCTGTTAAGGTTCAGGCCATTCATGATTGGATTCAACCCACATCCGTGAAGAGCCTTCAGAAATTTTTGGGCTTTGCTAATTTTTATCGTCGTTTTATTGCTAACTTCTCCAGTGTGGTTAAACCCTTGACCGATTTGACGAAGAAAGGCGCTGATGTGACAAATTGGTCCTCTGCGGCTGTCTCTGCCTTTCAGGAGCTTAAACGCCGATTTACTTCTGCCCCGGTGTTGCGTCAACCGGATGTTTCTCTTCCATTTCAGGTTGAGGTTGACGCTTCTGAGATTGGGGCAGGGGCCGTTTTGTTTCAGAGGGATTCTGTTGGTTCCTTGTTGAAACCGTGTGCCTTCTTTTCCCGTAAGTTTTCGCCTGCTGAATGCAATTATGATGTCGGCAATCGGGAGTTGTTGGCTATGAAGTGGGCGTTTGAGGAGTGGCGACATTGGCTTGAGGGAGCTAAGCACCGTATTGTGGTCTTGAACGATCATAAGAATCTGATTTATCTCGAGTCTGCCAGACGGCTGAATCCTAGACAGGCTCGATGGTCCTTATTTTTTTCCCGTTTTGATTTCGTGGTCTCGTATCTTCCGGGTTCTAAGAATATTAAGGCTGATGCCCTCTCTAGGAGTTTTTTGCCTGATTCTCCTGAGGTCCTGGAACCGGTCGGCATTCTGAAAGAAGGGGTGGTCCTTTCTGCCATTTCCCCTGATTTACGATGGGTTTTTCAGGAATTTCAGGCTGACAAACTTGACCGCTGTCCAGTGGGGAAACTGTTTGTTCCTGATAGATGGACTAGTAGAGTGATTTCTGAGGTTCATTGTTCTGTGTTGGCGGGCCATCCTGGTATTTTTGGTACCAGAGATTTGGTTGGTAGGTCCTTTTGGTGGCCTTCTTTGTCACGTGATGTGTGTTCTTTTGTGCAGTCCTGTGGGACTTGTGCGCGGGCCAAGCCTTGTTGTTCCCGTGCTAGTGGGTTGCTTTTGCCATTGCCGGTCCCTGAGAGGCCCTGAACGCATATTTCTATGGATTTTATTTCTGATCTTCCGGTTTCCCAAAGGATGTCGGTTATCTGGGTTGTTTGTGACCGCTTCTCTAAGATGGTTCATTTGGTGCCTTTGCCTAAATTGCCTTCCTCTTCTGATTTGGTTCCATTGTTTTTTCAGCATGTGGTTCGTTTGCATGGTATTCCGGAGAATATTGTGTCCGACAGAGTTTCCCAGTTTGTTTCTAGGTTTTGGCGGGCCTTTTGTGCTAGGCTGGGCATTGATTTGTCTTTTTCTTCCGCATTTCATCCTCAGACAAATGGCCAGACCGAGCGTACTAAACAGACTTTGGAAACTTATTTGAGATGCTTTGTGTCTGCTGATCAGGATGATTGGGTGGCTTTCTTGCCATTGGCCGAGTTTGCCCTTAATAATCGGGCTAGTTCGGCTACTTTGGTTTCGCCGTTCATTTGTAATTTTGGTTTTCATCCTCGTTTTTCTTCAGGGCAGGTTGAGCCTTCTGACTGTCCTGGTGTGGATTCTGTGGTTGACAGGTTGCAGCAGATTTGGGCTCATGTGGTGGACAATTTGGTGTTGTCTCAGGAGGAGGCTCAACATTTTGCTAACCGTCATCGGTGTGTTGGTTCCCGGCTTCGGGTTGGGGATCTGGTGTGGTTGTCTTCCCGTCATGTTCCTATGAAGGTTTCTTCCCCTAAGTTTAAGCCTCGGTTTATTGGTCCTTATAGGATTTCTGAGATTATTAATCCGGTGTCTTTTCGATTGACCCTTCCGGCCTCTTTTGCTATCCATAATGTCTTCCATAGATCTTTATTGTGGAAATATGTGGTGCCCGTTGTTCCCTCTGTTGATCCTCCGGCCCCTGTGTTGGTTGATGGGGAGTTGGAGTATGTGGTTGAGAAGATTTTGGATTCTCGCTTTTCGAAGCGGAGGCTTCAGTACTTTGTCAAATGGAAGGGTTATGGCCAGGAGGATAATTCTTGGGTTTTTGCCTCTGATGTCCATGCGGCTGATTTGGTCCGTGCCTTTCATCTGGCTCGTCCTGATCGGCCTGGGGGCTCTGGTGAGGGTTCGGTGACCCCTCCTCAAGGGGGGGTACTGTTGTGAATTCTGCTCTTGGGTTCCCTCCGGTGGTTGTTGGTGGTAATGCAGTTGTTCCTGGGTTGCAATCTTGGGCAGGTGTCTCTGCTGATTGCAGCTCTGACTGGGATATTTAGGTGTGCAGGATTCATTAGTCCTTGCCAGTTGTCCATTGTTCTTGGAGGTTTTGTACCTCTGTCTGGTTCCTCCTGCCCTGCTTCCAAATCAGCAAAGATAAGTGTCTGGTTTTTGTTTCTGCAGCACACATGCTGTGTGCTTTACAATTCAGTGCTATTCATTGTTTTTTCTTGTCCAGCTTAGACTGTGTTAGGATTTTTTCAGTCAAGTTGGATTCTCAGGAGATGCAGATATACATTCCATGTCTTTAGCTAGATGGTGGAATTTTTGTATTATCTGCTGTGGATATTTTTAGGGTTTTAATACTGACCGCTTAGTATTCTGTCCTATCCTTTCCTATTTAGCTAAAGGGCCTCTTTTGCTAAATCTTGTTTCCTGCCTGCGTGTGTCTTTCCTCTAATACTCACAGTCAATATTTGTGGGGGGCTGCCTATCCTTTGGGGTTCTGCTCTGAGGCAAGATAGAATTCCCATTTCCATCTATAGGGGTATTTAGTCCTCCGGCTGTGTCGAGGTGTCTAGGATGTGTTAGGTACACCCTACAGCTACTTCTAGTTGCGGTGTCAGTTTAGGGTTTGCGGTCAGTACAGGTTCCATCTACTCCAGAGAAAGTCTCATGCTGCTCCAAGGTCACCGGATCATAACAGATAAACTTATCCTCAGAAGCAGAGGTGACTCTTGGTCTTCCTTTCCTGGGGCGGTCCTCATGTGAGCCAGTTTCTTTGTAGCGCTTGATGGTTTTTGCCACTGCACTTGGGGACACTTTAAAAGTTTTCCCAATTTTTCAGACTGACTGACCTTCACTTCTTAGGGTATGTGTCCACGTTCAGGATTGCATCAGGATTTGGTCAGGATTTTATGCAGGTAAAATCCTGGCCAAATCTGCACCTGAGGTCACTGGCAGGTCACCTGCATTGTCCTTGCATTGTTTCTGCATTGTAAGGACATGCTGCGTTCTTAAAAGACGCGCCGCATGTCTGCCGCATGTGTCTTTTAATGCATAGTGGAGACGGGATTTCATGAAATCCCCTCCACTATGCTGTAACATCTGGACGCTGCGTGTTTTACGCTGCAGCTCTACGCAGCGTCAAACACGCAGCGTTTCCTGAACGTGGAAACACACCCTTAAATGATGGCCAATCGTTTTTCTTTACTTAGCTGCTTTTTTTTGCCATAATACAAATTCTAACAGTCTATTCAGTAGGACTATCAGCTGTGTATCCACAAGACTTCTGCACAACACACCTGATGGTCCCAACCCCATTTATAAGGCAAGAAATCCCACTTCTTAAACCTGACAGGGCACACCTGTAAAGGGAAAACCATTCTTGGTGACTACCTCTTGAAGCTCATCAAGAGAATGCCAAGAGTGTGCAAAGAAGTCATCAAAGCAAAAGGTGGCTACTTTGAAGAACCTAGAATATAAGACATATTTTCAGTTGTATCACACTTTTTTGTTAAGTATATAATTCCACATGTTACTTCATAGTTTTGATGCCTTCAGTGTGAATGTACAATTTTCATAGTCATGAAAATACAGAAAAATCTTTAAATGAGAAGGTGTGTCCAAACTTTTGGTCTGTACTGTATATAGCATAAGGAACAAAAAGTGTTAAGGAGTAATTTTAATAGTCAAGACTGACAAGTCTCACCCCTTTAACATTTTGGCGGGAAACTCACCACTGTAACAATGACTCTTAGCTTTAAAAAGTGTCAATGGATTATACAAACAGCACATTGATTTCAGTAGGCACCACTACGAAATGTTTAATTCACTCTGCAGTGGTGTTGGCCACCCTATAATAATAATAATCTTTATTTTTATATAGCGCTAACATATTCCGCAGCGCTTTACAGTTTTGCAGACATTATCATCACTGTCCCCGATGGGGCTCACAATCTAAATTCCCTATCAGTATGTCTTTGGAATGTGGGAGGAAACCGGAGTGCCCGGAGGAAACCCACGCAAACACGGGGAGAACATACAAACTCCTTGCAGATGTTGTCCATATTTTACAGCTGATTATACTAGGAGTCTAGGCAGCATATGCAATCTGTTTATGTTTGGGGGAACTTTCTTACAGAAAATAAGCAACCTTGAAAGAGTTTTCAAAAGTTTTGTTTTTTTGTTAAAGCATCCTTTTTTGTTTGTAAATGAAATTTACAAAAATAATTTCTTATGCAAACAATTTGATGGAGGTCTACTTTTGAAGATGTTGCCTGCTTGTCAATTGAAAATATTCAAAGATATTTATGCCCAAATTAGTCTTTCACTCAAATAATTAAGAAAGATTTTTTTCAGGAAGAAAATGAACAATAATAAAAATAAGCCTGCATGAAAAAAAAGAGTTCAAGCATTTCATGAAAAATGAAGGCTTCTGTAGCCACACAATGAACAAGTGACCTCCATACTTTCATTCCACATATTAGCAACAACCAACTTCCCAATGAAAGAAGTACTGCAACAAAGGCAACCGCATGCTAAAATAGAAAGTACAGAAAAAGGGCATATTTCTAATGGATTCTATGTGTAGCCGATATTCTTTTCACAGCAATACACCTAAACCTATGTGATCATGTCTCACTCTCAACTAAATGAATGCTGTGAATTACACAGGCCTGCAATTTGAAGGACACTTGT
Source organism: Ranitomeya variabilis (assembly GCF_051348905.1). Taxonomy (NCBI): domain Eukaryota; kingdom Metazoa; phylum Chordata; class Amphibia; order Anura; family Dendrobatidae; genus Ranitomeya; species Ranitomeya variabilis. The sequence continues at coordinate 308,432,923 of NC_135234.1, read as the reverse complement.
AACCAAGGCTAATGTTCAGGAATATAAGAGCACAAAAATAGTTCTTATAAGCAATGGGAATAAGTAGCATGGTTTGATGAATAATCTTTGCTCATTTGCCAATACTTGGGTGGTTCTCGAAGGTGGGTAAATTATGGTTGTCATATCCATAGATCTTTAGATCTTTTGAATTGGCGTCCAACAAGTGAATGCTTCAAAATGACTTCAGAAAGTCAAGGGCATCTGGCAATGCATACATTATTCTCCAGGATGTTTCAGTAACCCAAGTCATCATAAATCTAACCTTTGCATGCTCTTCATTTCAACATCTAAATATTATTTATTGTATGAGATCCTTACTGTGGAGCATACAATATCCAATTATAAAAACACTATTTTCATGATAGGACATCCCCCATGAGAAGCAACAGATCTTTTATGTAAACTCAAGCCAAAAGCAGTATAGTTCATAACCTGAGGTAACAGCAAGGAGACCCTGTATGACTTGAGGTCTGCTCAAAAGGCCTCTCACCCACATATAATAATAATACATAGACATATACAGCCACGATAACTCTCCGCTCGTTTAGGACCCAAATTATTATGTAGTAAGTGCAGTCTTGTACAGGAGGTGAGGAGCAGCCAACAGCTGATAATGAACATTTAATGTAGAATATTCCTACATGGTGAAGATGAGAATTTTCGCTCTCCCACTCTGCCTCCGCCTCCCTTCTAAGCACAGTGTTGCGTGTTTGGTCTGTTTGGGTCACTGAATGTCACAGCCTCACCCCATGCTGTCTGTGCATGCAGTAGCTGAGCACGCCATTTTCTATGCCCGAACGTTATTGCATAAAAATAAATAACTGGACAAGAAAGGAACAAAGAACTGAATATCATATAAAGTGATAACTGATAAAAATGTTGCTGAGTTAATCATCAATAGGCTTCATTTTATTCCAATAGAAGAGACATCTTCCCATTGTCCACATACTATTTGTGTGCTTGAAACATTTACATATTTCTCCTTCTTTCTTGCATTCATGTAGGGTTTGCAATATTTCACCAGAAAATAAGTATATTACATAGATCTCAGTGTCTATAGTAACACTGGAATTAGATTATCTAACTTTGCAGAACCGTGTATCTATTGAGCACTAAACAAGAATTTTATTTCATTTATGGCTTTTTTCCATTTCTAAGATCAAAGCTATATTTCCTTATTATAATTTGTGACAGAAATGAAGTACAAAAATGAACAAATCTTTAGGTCCATGAGGCAATGTAACTATAAAAAAAATCTACAAGAGATAAAAGAACGACAAATGCCTTGGTTTTACATCAATAAAAAGTATAAGGTAAAAAAGAGTATCCTAGTATTTTAAATTATGTTTAATTTGTTACTTTAATATATATGTTTATTGATTTGCATGGACAGAATTACAATATGCTACTGGAAGTCTCTTAATATCATAGGTGACATTTTGTTGTCATATATTCATTGTTTCCTACTGTTTCACTGAGAGAAAGCCTTCTCACTTATTATTTTAGTCTCGTATGAACATTTAGCAAATATTATCTTCTTTACCATGTCCCTGTAATAAAACTTCTTCATTCTCTTTTGCAATTTACAATAAAAATGTTTATGAGGTTGGAAAACATCTAACCAAACATCTAACCAAAACTGGGGCAAATATGTCAGTAGGATATGTCAATAACATGACATTGGCACCCCTACAGATCAGTTAATATCTGCTTTATGTAAGCCATTTATGGAGTATGTAGCTCAGTGCATTGTTTAGTGGCCATGGTTAAACACTGCCATTTTTCTCTTATTGACTTGAACAGTGCTGAACCATATTGTTGACCCATCTGATGCATAGTTAATCAATATAAGATTGGTGGGGTCCAACACCATTCACTTGAAAGGTTTAGCGGAGACTAACAAATTGATTACCTATGAATAGGATAGGTCATCAGCATGAGATTGGTTGGTGTCCAACATCATTCAAGTAAATTGTGTCATTAATATAGGATCAGTGTCAAGAATATGAGACTGATGGGGTTCAGACAACATTGAAGTGCACGATCTCCTATTGATGACTTTCCCTACTCATAGGTCATTAATTTATTAGTTCTGGATAAATTCTAACCTAAATATACATTTTCTTTATCTTTTCATTCAATTTAGACCGGGTGGAAACACTTTAAATGATCAATTCTACATGTTCACTGAGCTCAGGTGCGCACCATCCATAGAGGCAGCCCATGCATGACACCATGCCACCTCCCAATGTCATCACAATTTCAGCTGTATCCACATCCCAAGGAAGCAGATAACATTGAATAGAATTGTGGATCACGGAGTCTAAAGGTACCTTCACACTCAGCAACTTTACAACGAGAACGACAACGATCCATGACGTTGCAGTGTCCTGGATAGCGATCTCGTTGTGATTGACACGCAGCAGCGATCTGGATCCCGCTGTGATATCGCTGGTCGGAGCTAGAAGTCCAGAACTTTATTTGGTCGTCAGGTCGGTGTGTATCGTCGTGTTTGACAGCAAAAGCAACGATGCCAGCAATGTTTTACATGGAGCTAACTACCTGTGAGAACGATAAGTGAGTCACCGTTACGTCACAGGATCGCTCCTGCATCGTTCTGGAGCTGCTGTGTTTGACGTCTCTACAGCGACCTAAACAGCGACGCTGCAGCGATCGGCTCGTTGTCTATATCGCTGCAGCGTCGCTGAGTGTGACGGTACCTTAAGACACTGCAGACACAATATCAACACTACATCGCACCTGCTTTGCATAAGCCTCAGTACTCACACTGCACAGACTAGTTCAGTGTTTTGAGGGAAAAGGAGTAAGTGAGCAGAGTCTATTTATGTCCAAAATTGTGTGGGCTATCATACTAAATAATGGGCTTGTTGGAGCCAATCAGTCTGAATGGTTAGCTTGTGGGGTCCAATCATAAAGAATGGGGGCTGGTGGGGGCCAATCATACTGAATGGGGGGTTTGTGGTGGCCAATAATTCTGAATGAGAGGCTTCGGGGACACTATATTGAGTAGGGGGCTGGTGGTAGCCAATCATACTGCAGGTGGCCAGTCATACTGAATGGGGGCTGATGGGGGCAATTATACTGAGGAGGGGTGGTAGGGGCAATAATACTGAGTGGAGGGGTGGTGGGGGACAAAAAACTGATTGTGGGCTGGTAAGAGCATTAATTGAGTACGGTGATGTGGTGGAGTATTATACTAAGTGGGTTCCTAGTGAGGACCATAATACTGTGTAAAGTGCTGTGGGGGACTGTGAGGGCCCCATGTTGAGTTGGGGACTGTGGAGGCTCTCATTCTGTCTGGGGGCTGTGCAGGCCCACATACTGTATGAGGGAAAATAGGGGCCCACATACTATGAGCTGTGGGGGCATCATACTGTGTAGGAGCCATGATAATGTGTGTGTGTATATGTGTGCGGGTGTGACTATGGGGATATCAATCTACTTTAAGTACATCAGGCTATGTGGGTATTATACTGTTCTGGTGGCACTGAGGAGTCATCATGATCTATACTGTATTTGTGGAGTAAAACTGTGGGCAGCACGGTGGCTCAGTGGTTAGCACTGCAGCCTTGCAGCTCTGGAGTCCTGGGTTCTAATCCCACCAAGGATAACATCTGCAAGGAGTTTGTATGTTCTCCCCGTGTTTGCGTGGGTTTCCTCCGGGTTCTCCGGTTTCCTCCCACACTCCAAAGACATACTGCAGCTCTGGAGTCCTGGGTTCTAATCCCACCAAGGATAACATCTGCAAGGAGTTTGTATGTTCTCCCCGTGTTTGCGTGGGTTTCCTCCGGGTTCTCCGGTTTCCTCCCACACTCCAAAGACATACTGATAGGGAATTTAGATTGTGAGCCCCATCAGGGACAGTGATGATAATGTGTGCAAACTGTAAAGCGCTGCGGAATGTGTTAGCGCTATATAAAGATTATTATTATTATTATTAAAACTGTGTTAGTAGGGGTTTATCTGTGGGGATACCATACTCAAGTGTATGTGTGAGTGGGAACATTTTGGGAACATCATAAAATGGCCAAAAAAAGTGTATGACTGGCAAGAACACTAAGAGGGTTTCAATAGGGACAGTGGAAACATAATTACTGTATATGTATGTCTTTCTCCTGGTTTGGAAAAGTTGGGGGATATGGGAGCAGTGCTTGTAGCCACATTGCATGCCTGTATGGCTGAAAGCTGGCAGCTATTGGTAGAAATAAGTTTCATATTCTCCTAGGTGCTGCACTTTCAGTACTGCGCTGGGCACTTACAATATTATTAACCTGCAGATCAATCCTGTACCTGCAAGATAATAGCATTATTGGATATGATAGGTTCTCTATAATGAGAACAAAGAGGACCAAAAATAGCTTGACATTTTAATAGAATTTGTCAGGAGCTGAAAAGTTTGAATAAGAGAGGAAAGTGTTGTAAATACAACAACAAAAAAACATATCTCACCTAGTAAATTGTACAGCTATATCCACTTCAGCAAAGTAAATGAAAACAGTGACGATCACTGGTGCATTAGCACTGGGGTGACTACAGATTTTCCAGGTACTGTAAGTTATGTTTTTGGGGGTTTTGTTAATCACAATTTCTGATACTTTTTCCATTGCTGGACAAGTATTTAACCTTTAAAATCATTGCAATAATAATTGTATCTAAAACTTAGAAAACCTATAAAATATTACACTGGTCAACGCAATTTTTCTGGCAAAAGGTTTTAAAACATATCTTAAGTCAATTTTGGCTGCTGATTACGAATATGAACTCCTTTTTTGGCTATCACATCAGGATTTTGAGATATTTTCAATTTTTGATGAAAATCACTCCTAATGTTTTATGATAAAAACACATGATTTTCGCTACTACATGTTGTATATTTTTAATCAAGGAATAACAAAAATTACAAAGTCTATGTACAGCAAATCAAATATACTTACAGAATTAAACTACAAAATATAAAAACACATATATATGGCACACAGATGAATGGCAAATGGCAGTTATTTGACCTTTCTTTTCTTGGCTGATCTGTGATGTATAGCTTCTGGCTTGTCTCTCATGAAGCTCCAGCAATAGTCAGCCATCATATGTGAGTCCCACCGGTCTTAATACCGTTCTTCCATTGTTTTAATGTCCTGACGAAAACGCTCCCCTTGTTCCTCGCTCACATCCCCAAGGTTCTCTGGAAAAAAGTCCAAATGGCTGTGTAAATAGTGAATCTTGATACTCATTCTACATCCAAGATTTTGCAGACTCATTAGTAGCTCTTCCACAATCTCTTCATAGTTGTCTGCTTTCTTATTCCCTAGAAAATTCTGCACCACATTACAAAATGCATTCCAAGCTCTTTCTTCTGTCTCATTCATTGATGTGATAAAATTAGGGTCTCTCATAAGTGTTCTTATTTGAGGTCCATCAAATATTCCAGCCTTTTTCTTCTCTTCACTAAGACCAGGAAAAGTTGCACATATATAGTGAAAGCATTCTCCACTGTGATTGAGAGCTTTGACGAACTTCTTCATCAATCCAAGTTTTATGTGTAAGGGAGGAAAGGCAATGTCCTTCCTATCCACTAGAGGATCATGGATGACATTCTTATCGCCAGATGCCAAACTCTGTCACTGAGGCCATTCAGTTTTCACCCAATGCTCTGCTGTAGCTCTACTGTCCCAGCAGCACAGAAAACAAGGGTGTTATCATAACAAATGGGAATTATGCATGTTCAAAGAAAACAAAGATATTCTCACATCTGACTTCTGACTGAGCACTCCGCCTTTTAGCCACAGGTATTTTTAATTCCAGCAGGGCCATTACCCTTCCACAGAGATATAGATGTTAGTCTAGCAGATGATTTATGTTCCCATTCAGATGAAGACTTTATTCTAAGTGAGGAAAGGCATTTAGGCCCTGGAAACAAGAAATGCCTTATCGTGGCTTCCAGGTACACATGAATTGGACAAGTTATGTGCTAAACTTTCTCAATTTTTCATATTTCATTTTTCATATTTTTCATATTTCTAATGCAGTAATACAATTCAATGTTCATGTTTGCATGCTATGGGGCAAAAGTGTGCTGCCTTTTTGTTTGAGACAAATTATGGAATAGATTTTGTATTCCAGGCAGCATCTACATTGGGAATGTCCAGTAAAATGCTAAATTTTGGTCAAACATCTCATATGCAACAGATCTTGTATTGTCCAGGATCTTAGCATATAGAAAAAAATGAGAATCTCTAATCCAAATAAGCAGTAAACACTTAGAATACCTATGTCCCCATAGAGAGGTGGTGACAGTAGGAAGAATAAAGTTGGACCTACAAAAGCAAGCTGTGGCTTGTTGGGCTGAAGGCGTTGTAGAAAAACCTCCTCCTAGCCAATCTCCTGAGAATGGCTTTCTTTTTCACATAGACATATTGGAAAGTAAACAGCTTACAGAATGTATATTTACCTGGTTAATTTAATAGGTAAATCAGCACCTTCTGTTACAAAATATACTTTTAATACATTTTTTATGATGTAACTAACTGTACCTTACAAAGTCATTGTTCTGAAATGAAGGCTGAAGGTGTGCAATTCCCAGGAATCCCATTTTCTAATGTTGTAGTATAAAAATGTAACCCAGAAACAAATTGTGTTAATGGTAAAAGTTTATCTTGACAAATGGCAAAATACTAATTTCAAACATCAGTGTTGTAGACATTCATGGTTCTATCACATTCAATCATATAGAAAATGGACCTAGGTTTCTATTAGTCAGTTGTCATGTTCTTAGTATAATATGGAACTCTAACGTTGTGATACAATAGGGGTGAACAACCTTGCACTACCTCAAGTGGCGTCCTCCATTGTGAAGCAGATGATCAGCTATCTCTGACCTGTCCTTGCAGGAATATTAATATGGTGTTTCCTTCATAGTAAGGGTATGTGCACACGTCAGGATTTCTTGCAGAAATTTTCCTGACAAAAAAACGGACATTTCTACCAGAAATCCGCATGCGTTTTTTTTCCGCGTTTTTTACGCGTTTTTACGTGTTTTTTTGCGGTTTTTCCCAATGCATAGAATAGCGGGAAAAATGCGGAAAATCCGCAAAATGAATGAACACGCTGCTTCTTTACCGCGATGCATTTTTTTCGCGGAAAAAAATGCACCATGTGCAGAAAACATGCAGAACGCATTCTAAATGATAGGATGCATAATGTATGCGTTTTAAATGAGTTTTTATAGCATTTTTATCACGAAAAAACACAAAAAAACCGCGAAAAAACCTGAACGTGTGCACATACCCTTAAGATTTCCTGTTAGTCATTGAATAAACTCTAAGAGATCCACTTTCCAATGAACACTTTCCTTCACTACAGATAAAACAACTGGTAGGTTAATACTAGGACATGTCACAAAGCTTCCACTTATGTCTGTGACAGGAGCCTTTATCAGGCAATAGCATTTTGTCTCTGCAGTACAGTAAATTGCTTATTCGCTACTGAATGCATCAGCAGTAATATCTTTATACATTTTTAATAGCACCCCCCAAAAGCACCTGACATCTACTCTGCATTCCCCACCTCCACCAACCTCTTTCAAGTTGTGCCTCCTCTTCCCCAGACAAGGCCCGTCATTTTGGATCAGAAAACCACCCTAATATTTATTGTATCTCCAGTGACATCATCATCACACAACTTATGCCCTGTACAAATGTTTAAAGGGAATCTGTCATTTGGTTTTTCTAAGTAATCTGAGGGCAGCAAGCTCTAGGGACAGAGACCATAATTCCAGCAATGCATCACTTACTAGGCGGCATGGTGTCATTTTCATAAAATCATTATTTTCTCTGCCGTAGACCTAGCACTTCTCTTAAAGCTGAGCTCTGTACAATCCTGTCCACATCACTGACAGCTTTCAGTGTACACTGCACATTGGCAGAAGGCCCCTTATCAGTGGTGGGGACAGGGATACACAGAGCAGGAGAACTACATGGCATGAAACAACTTGTTCTATAATGATAATTTCCTGCTAATAAAACACTGATTTTATTGAAATGACACCAAGCAGGCCAGTAAATGACACATCGCGGGAATCAAGGTCTCTGCCCATACATCATGCTTCTCTCAGACGTAAAAGCAAAAAGCCTGCTGACAGATTGACACTGTCTGTTCTACCATATCCTTCATTACTTAGAACCTTACACCTTACTTCTCAGAACCCCTGATACCTTGTGATTCCTTTGTCTCTGTTTGAGAGCCATGTTACTCATTCCACATGGAAGCTCTACCACATAGTACCCAGCTTAATTCTCTCTCTCCACAAGCCTCTGCACCCTTCAGTTCTCCATGCTTTATTTCCACAAAGTCCTCCATCTAACCTCCAGCCCTAAACTATCATACCTCACTCTAAAGCTGGCCGAGACTCTTCAGTTGTCTGGGCCTACAAAGTCTTTATTGCAGCTCTGCTGAATAGCACCACCCATTATGTGACTAAGGCCTCTATCACACGTCCAGATAATTCCGGTACCGGAGAAATCGGTACCGGAGTTATCCGTGTCCGTGTGCTCAAGTGGCACATCAGTGTGGCACACGTGCGGCATCCGTGTGTCGCCCGAGGACCACATGGACCGTGCAGGAGAGACAGCTATACAGTAAGCGCTGTCCCCCCCGCTGTGGTGCTGAAGGCGGCATTCATCTCTTCTCCCCCGCCGGAGAGAAGAGATGAATGATCAAGTTTTTTTTTCTTTTTTGTTTAAAATAAAGTTGCATGTGACCCCCGCCTCCCACCCCCAGTGCGCCGCCCAGCCCCTTGCAGAAGAAATACTCACCTAGCTCCCGCGATGTCTCCTCTCTCCTCTCAGCGCCGGCAGCATGTCCTCTGTGAGCGGTCACGTCGGACCGCTCATTACAGTGAGGAATATGCGCATATTCCTCACTGTAATGAGATTTAACAGATTTTCAGGATCTGGGGCTGTGTGAGAGCTGATGTTTTGAATCATTCCATTTCGAAGTAGACAAGATGGTTTGATCGCCTCTTATTATATTTTATTGCAATGTTGTGGTGGTCAACAAAATGTAATTCTGGCATTTTGTTACGCTGTTTACCAATCAGAGTAATTTATTTTACATTTTGATAGATTGGATTTTTATG